>NW_023270453.1:13219429-13367721 GCF_011800145.1 Mirounga leonina
AATGAGATCTTGCCATTTGCAACGACGTGGATGGAACTGGAGGGTATTATGTTGAGTGAAATAAGTCAAAAAGAGAAAGACATGTATCATATGATCTCACTGATATGAGGAATTCTTAATTGCAGGAGTCAAACTGAGTGTTGTTGGTGTGGGGGGTGGGGTGGGAGGGATGGGGTGACTGGGTGATAGACACTGGGGAGGGTATGTGCTCTGGTAAGCGCTGTGAATTGTGCAAGACTGTTGAATCTCAGATCTGTACCTCTGAAACAAATAATGCAATATATGTTAAGAAAAAAAAAAAGAAGAAGAAGAAGAAGGTAGCAGGAGGGGAAGAATGAAGCGGGGGAAATCGGAGGGGTAGACGAACCATGAGAAACGATGGACTCTGAAAAACAAACAGGGTTCTAGAGGGGAGGGGGGTGGGAGGATGGGTTAGCCTGGTGGTGGGTATTGAGGAGGGCACATTCTGCATGGAGCACTGGGTGTTGTGCACAAACAATGAATCATGGAACACTTCATCTAAAACTAATGATGTAATGTATGGGGATTAACATAAGAATAAAAAAAAAAAAAAGAACTAGTCAGTCTGAAGATTGAACCCTGCTTACCAGGTGGCGTGACCACGGGCAAGCTACTTAAGCTCTCCACACATCAGTTTATTCATTTGCAGACTGCAGGGGCTATTAGTACCTATCTTGGGTGTTTCTGGTGAGAATTTGGCGCGTTAGCACTGTCCGTGGCACATAATCCACTCTTGACAATCACACAGGGCTGTGATAAGATGGGCATCTAGGTAGATGTCTAGGAAGCAAGAAGGGTGCACTCCCTCACTTAACGGCATTTAGAGATGACTTCTGGTGGTTACTCAGGAAGGTCTGGTTGCAGAGTACAATTTAATTTGAGAAGGAGCACTAGAATCGCATTAAAAACGCTTTTACCTCCTTTTGTTGAGAAAGAAACCCTTGGCCTCTCTCGAATTAAATTCTGAGCTGAAGTGAAGTGACCAGGATGACTCAGGGTACAGTATTATTGGTGCCCTCAAAGCACCAGAGTCCATGCGTGGTGCTAATCCATCTTTTGTCATTGGCTCTTCCTTGCAGATGCCTTCTCTACCGTTCAATCATACACGATAGCCAGGAAGATAAATGAACTCAAGAGAGGCAGAGAACAATACTGCAGTTTTTTAATCTGTCACATTTCTACCCCCTCTTCAAAGTTGACTTGACAACTGCATTTATTTCACATCGCAATTGCTACAGGTTAATAATATTGTTTTATCAGGAAACATTTATCTTGAGGAAGAAAGTTATTCGAATACAGCAGATAACTTATCCAAGGACAAATAGAAAGGGGGCCGTGTCTTGAGGATAATGCTAATGCTGGGCATGCTATAGAAATAAATGAAATCTGATTAACACTATTGGGAAGAAGAATAAGTCATAGTTTCTATGAAATATTGTTTTCCTCATTGGAACCATTTCCATTTTTTGTCAGTTCAAAACGTATTAAAGATGAGATGGCTTTAAAACTGTGACAGATATCTCAAGTCCTATGATTAAAAGTGGTTGTTATAGGCTTGTAATCCTGAGGGTTTAGTCTAAAGTATTTTCTCCATAAATTGAAAGAGAAACACACTAAGAATTCAGAAGATTTTAATTAAAGTTGTTCAAAAAAAATTTAATGGGAATTTTAAAGGCTGGCTCACTAAGTATTTTTGATAATGAATTTAATTTATGGAAGAAATTTGCTAGCAAATTTTGGTGATGCCGAAAAAGCCTTCATATACACAATATGTATTTTCATGGAAGCATTATTATTAATTACCCTGCTTTTACTAATTCACAAAAGTTAGTCCATCTTCAGCTTCATTCCAGTATGTATTATTAAACCTATCATCTAAAAGGTGGTAACAAATGCTTTTTAAAGGAGAAAAATAGACCACAAAGGGTTGGACAGTATTATCTTAACCATGAAACGAATTTCTTTTCAAAAATAGTTCTTTAATGTATAGTAAAAGCAGCTTCGGCCAGAAGTGAAGAAAGCATGCACAAGAGCATAATTTATTTTGAATTGGACAGCTGAAACACATCCAGTATAAAAATCACTCTTTCTTGTTTTTCTATGAAATTGTCTGCAGCATCGTGTGGCACCCTCATAATATGTTCCACAACTCTGCAGCACCAAAGCTCAGCAACGCAGAGGCCAGTGAGAAAGCCAGGATTGTACAAAGAAAGCAGGCGGGTTGTTTATAGCAAGGCAGGTGTGGTTTTGGTAATAAATCAACCCACTAATAATCATAATAGCTTGTGTGTATGCAGGTCCTTTCTTTATGAAGCCCAGTGTGTTTTTAAAATATGATTCTGTTAATTCAAAATGCACCCCTATGATTAGGAAGGGTACAGGTTTAATTAACTCTGTTTTATGGATGAGGAAACTCAGTGTCCTCTGTTGATAGCCAAATATTGCAATGTGCTGGATTCATTGTCCTTTCCTGTTGCCTGGTTAGGCATTGGTAGGAAAACAGTAAGTCCCAACTGATCACCAAAGAGATGACTGGAAAGGGAACCAGAGCGGACCTCTCTGTTCCCTCCAGTGAAGGGAGAACAGAGAGGGCAATTATAGGAACTGTGCCTTGAGGTACCAGCCTATCTTCTACTCAGTTGCCAAGGCAATATTCCAGTGCAAAAGTCCCAGTCAAAAAGACTATGCTGTTAAAAACCAAAAATAAGAAAACAAACAAGCAAACAGAAAGCAAAGAACCAAGATGTCATAACCGGGTTGTTTTAGATCCACCCAAGCCTTGCTGCACACAAATCAACAAGGAATGGTTATAAACTTATATTGTCATAAACTTTTAATGTTGACTTCAGTCACTGGAAAGGTGGTGCACACTTTTTGAAAACTAGTCAGTTTATCAGGAGTTCATTCTTTAACTGGCTCTGGAGTTTCTTAAGAAAGTGGGAAGGGAAGGAGATATTCAGAATTCAGAAGAAACAAAAAGGTGGAAAAACTCTGCCTACTAGCTTTTTTTTTTTCTCTCACTCTCAGGGAACCTGGGTGTGCAGCATTATAATTTGACATGTGTATACACTACAAAGTGTTCACCCCCAAGAGCCTAGTGACCATCCCTCTAAGTTGAACGCTCCTTATAAATATGAGAAGGTGAAGAAAGATAATACCCAGACTGTGAACCAGAGAGCCCCCTCCAGACCTCCCCTAGCACCAAATCATGAGGTAATTTTCATAGTTGGTTTTTCAAACCAACTCATTCATTCATTCATTCATTCATTCATTCATTCATTCACTTTTATACAACAGATACCTGTTGAGTATCTGTTATGTGTAAGGCAGTATTCTGGGGGCTGGGGAGACAGCAGCCAATATCACAGCGTGCTTCTGCTCTTATGGAGTTTGTAGTCTGGTATGTGAGAGGCCATCTTGCCAATGGAATGAGTCATACACCCAGAAGTTTAACAATCCTCCTTCTGAATATCTGGAATAGCATATCCTTTGTACACCCAATTTTAATAAATTGGTTTTTATAACAAGGTTAATAGACTAGGTCTTCAGTTGCAAGCAATATTAAAGAAATGCTCCAATGAACGATGCCTTCCATTTTACAATCTCTTGTGGAGACAATCAATATGGCATTGGCAAAAGTGAATCTACCAGTGCATACATGGTCACTCCCATTTTTAAATGACAACCTTTCAGTTCTGTAGAAAATGTAAGATTGTTCTGTCAAATCATCTGAGATCCGGCTCTATACATTCTTATGTCTTCTCAGTATGGAGATGCTCTTAGAGAAAGATGCTGATATTGCAAGAAAAAGTCTTGCAACACTGGGGACCCCTTCTATCAAGGTCCCTCACAAGGTTCCTCACTGTTGCACACAGTAGGGCTGTTGTAAAAGTCCTTTTAGGTCACTATAAGAAATCTCCTGTTTTTAGGTAGAAGTTGGGTGGGAAACATTGTTTTCTGCAATAATTTAAGAGAAAACACAAGTGCAGATTGGGGGAGGAGGAGTAGATCAGTTGGGAATGAAAGAGAATGCACTTGGGAATTAAAAATAGAGAGAGCCTAGGCTGGGGAATGGGAAAGCTAAGAGCAAACAGGAAGAGTGAGGCAACCTACTGCTTATCAGAGTGAGTAATGACTGTCACTTCCAGGCTGTAAGGATAGAAGAGGAAGGTCATGTTAGTGGAGCCTAGGAGGTCCATGCCTCCCCTGGGGAAGCTGGAGCCATGGTGGAATTGCCAAGCAAGAGCTCGAGTCACAGATGAAACATTACCACTGTCACATCATCATTGAAAGCAGAGAGGAGGAAAGATATGTGCCCCAATTCTCTTTTGACCCCACTCCCAATACCAGATGCTCCCAGTTCGGAAGTCAACCGAAGCATGGGAATCCATCCTGAGAGGGATCAGCCCACTTGTGATATAACAGAAGAGCACAGGAAAAGTTGAGTCATGGATACGAGAGCAAACAGCCCAGCACTGCCTCAAAAAAGTTAAGAAAAATGAGTCCTTCTTGTTGAATAGAGAGAGACATCTACAGACAGCTGGGAAAAGTGACTGACATTGTCTTAAAAAAAAAAAAAAAATATATATATATATAGGAACATGAACTGAAATGTGTCTTGAAGAATAATGAAAATATTAATTAGAAAATGAAAAATATTATGTATAAAATTAAAAACATAAAAAAATTCCCTGGAAAGTCCAGTGTCTGAAAACAAGATAAAGATGTAAAAGCATCAGCAGTTCTATACACCAAAAATAACTGGTTAGAAACCATATGTAAATTTTAAAAGATCACAGTTATAAGATAAACATAGTCAAACTCCTCCCCATATTACATTTATTAATTTTTTCACTTATAAAAAATGAGAAGGATATAAATAGAGATGGAAACACTACTAAAATCCTTATGGGAGGAATGAGAACAGATTTTAATAAATGATACGTATGTTGTTTCTGGATGGCAATACTCAATATAATCAATATTTTTCTTTACAAACGAATGCACATTGATTGGAATAAAATTCCAATAATGGTATTTTTTGTATGTTTGAAATTTTGTTTGTGGAACTTACATAAATTTGTTTCTGAATCACCTGGAATTAAAAAAGAGAATAGCTGTTATGCTGATAAATATCAAAGTGATAAAGTATATTAACATAAGATGTTAATAAAGGCCCCAAAGCTGTAGTCTCTAAAATAGTAAGATTTTCTTGCAAGACTACAGAGTCAAATCAAACAGAAAGTCCAATGTACACACACACAAATACACTGAGAGCCATAAAATTTAATAATTTTTAAAAGTATGGCACATTGCGTCGAAGGAGACGTTTCATTCAATAAATGGCATTAAATATGATGGAATCTTACGAAATATGAATATTTATAACAGGGAATCCTTATATTTTATAGAGTGAGAAAAAGTAGGAAACCAAATTATATCATTAAAGTACACCTATGTATGTATAAAAACAAATATGCATCATGAAAGGGTAGAAATATTTCAAATATATGAAGCGCTGTTAATATGTTTTTAAGTAGGCCCCATGCCCAGCATGGAGCCCAAATCAGGGCTTGAACTCACGTCCTTGAGATCAAGACCTGAGCTGAAATCAAGAGTTAGATGCTTAACCCACTGAGCCTCGCAGATGCCCCAATATTATTCATGTTATTATAGACGAGGCAGTTTGTTTTCTTCTACTTTCCAAATTTAGCCTAAGAATATGTACTACTTTCTGATTTAAATAGATTTGGGGCAAATTCTTACTATGTAAAATGTGGAGTCCTTAATATGATTCAGCAGACAGTGTTCTGTATCATCTGACATGAAGAAACGCATTTAATTCCCTTAAAAAATTTACAAGGAACCTGTTCTCCTTACCGCATTATACAAATAAGAAAACCAAAGCCTAGAAAGCATTGGTGTGTCAGGTGAACACAGAGTTAAGGAGTGGCAGATCCAGGATTTGGGTCCAAGGGAGCGGACTCTGGAATTCAATAAACACTGGACAGTACCGCCTCCATCAATAAGGTGGCATGAAAATTGACTGAGGAATTTTAGTTCTTAAAATGTTTTGCACATTACAGGTTCTCATCCTTGCCTGTGATAACTATGTAAAGTCCTTTGATAAGTGTTCACATTATTTTTCTGATGCCAAGTAAGTCTTTTCAAGCACCATTTATTCAACATTAGAGCTCAGTGATTTTCCCCTGTCCAGTCAGCTGTGCTCCCCCACAGCCTTCCACTTGTTCCTAAGCTCTCATGAGCCATCACCCTTGTTTCCTGGAAGTTGAGGTATTGATGTGTTATGGACTGTGTAATCAGAGACAGTTGGTTTCTATGGGAACCAGCTTTACTTAATCCAAAAGGGCAATGAAGAGTAATTTGTAAATGTTACAGAGGGAAGAAGTATCCCCAGTTTGAAACACTGTTTCTTTCACTTCCTTTTTCACTTTCAGAAAGTTTTTTTAATCCTATATATCTGAAGGAACTGCAACATCTTTACCTAAGGGACTTTGTAAACACTTTCCTTATCCCTCACAATGTCTAAAACCAAGGAGCGTGTCTTTCCACAGAATACAGGGCGATACACATTCTTGTGTTCCTCATCCTCAGAAGTGGGCATCGCAATACAGAATATATAGATTATATTACTTTAACAATGGTCTTGAATCTTTGGGGACAAATGGGGAGAAAGAATGAGGATCAGCAATTCGGAAAGCTGTTGTTATTAGTCTCTTTTTTTATTTCTGGGTATCTGGGCTTTCTTGGTAGTTTAAATTGGGTTGTAACTCAAAAACTAGGGGGAAAACACTATTACATCATATTTTTAACCCTAAATTTGTATGTCTCTATTCATTGTTGGGTCTTTAAAATATATAAGAGCAATATTTTCTTTTTAACTTAATTCAGAGAAGCCTTTTACAATTTTTAGAATAAATGATATAGTCTTCTATAGAAAGCAATGCTTGACAAAATATCTCAGTATTACTGAGAAATAATACTTTCAGTACATTTTATTATAAAAATATTTCATATGTTGAAAAGTAATTTATTGTGTCCACACTGTCAACACACACACACAAAACCACAGTGGATTTATTATAATCCAGTCAACTCCTGAAATGAAGGGGATCTGTAGCTAGATACAAATATTTTCCAAAAGTTTATTGGGGGAATCAAAAAACATCATTAAAAATATGAAAGTAATGTTGTTCAAGGAACACTCTTTTTCCATTATCCTTTCTCTAAACTTTTTGCAATTTAGAATAATGACATTTAAGAGAATAGATATGTAAGTTATTTCATCATAGCATGAAATCAATATGTAAATTATGTTATCATGAGATGGAATTAAACAAAGAGAAGAGTAAAAACATATCAGCTGATTCGTAAATGGAATTGGATGTGAAACTTTCAATAGAGAGGCGTACATACACATACGAAGGTTACACAAAACAAATATCTTTATTACCTTATATGCACCCAGGTTTATAATTTAAGATCTGCAGGAACCTTAGAGAATTGATTGTCCCGCTCTATAAAGCCTCCCAAATCTATATTTCTGTGATGTATTTTGTAATTGTTGAAAAGGACTAGTCAGTTCCTCTACTTTAGGATAAGCCCATACCTAAACTATCAGTAGTTGTACTTATATCCTAAAACTTCTCTACCTCCTGCAGATTAAAACAGTGCTCCGAAGGACACCTGGATTTTCTGTGAAGCAGGTGGCAGAGTGTACCATTCCTTTTGGACCCTTTCCCAAGGGATTTTAATTACTAAAGTGCCCTAAGCATGTTTGCTCTTACATGATTGGTTTTCAAAAGAGTAGCACTATGGTTTAATAAACATGATGACAGTGCTTTCAGCTCATCGTTATAGAACTTCAAACAGTAAAATCTACTTTCCAAGTTTATGCTGGTATTATTATTACAAAAATAGTTTCCAGTGTTCTATGTAGTAACAGCACAGAACTGGGCAACTATTTAAAAAGTGTAAGGAGCACCTGGGTGGCTCAGTTGGTTAAGCATCCAGCTCCTGACTTGGGCTCAGGTCAGGATCTCGGGGTCATGGGATCGAGCCCCCCATCAGGCTCTGCACTCAGCACGGAGTCTGCTCATCTCTCTCCCTCTGCTCCTCCCCCTGCTCATGTTCTTTCTCTCTCTAAAATAAATAAAATCTTTAAAAAAATTACAAAAGTCAACTAATACTGAAAGAATAGTCATCTCAGAAGGTTAACAAATTTTACTTAAAATAATGCCAGTTTAAGAAACCTACCCACAAAGATTCATATTGACATCACCCAGGATACTTAAATGATGTCATCATGAGTGATTCTAGATTTTCTTAACTTCTTGCATTTGTTTTAGTGTTCTTATTTTGTGGCATTTGTATTCCTAGATTGTATACATTTTTAATTAGCATTGCTATCTAGCTACCTTTAATATAGTCTATGGCTATCCTCCTAATTATCTTCTTACAACTATTATCAGCCTTTTAAATTTTCTTTGATGTCAGTTTGAAAAGTGACAATACATTTAGGGTTAACTATTATTTCAGCCATTTTGATTACACACTTTGCCTTTTGACCTTCTGAAAACTACCTGACCCTTACTTAAGACCTTTGCATAATTACCTATCCAATTTTCTTATCTCCTTCTTCCTTTATATGTTTTTTTTTTTCTTCCCTTAAAGTTCCCAAGTGCAGTATAGTTGTGGTCATTGCCAAAGTCATGGTAACCTTGTTAGGACTCTCCCCAAAGTCTTCACAAGATAACTAATTAATGACTTATTGCTTTATCTCAGTGTCAAGTCATTCCTAAAACCACCGTTATGCTCTTTTTGTTCTTTAACAAAGTGTTAATTAACTTGACCAATTTTTCCTTTTATTCATCATTTAGGACAGAATAAGACCCACATGAAGTGTTTAATTCATATACTTCATTATGTGGATAGTTCATTTACATGAATATGATCATTTTTCTATCCCATGAAAGTATTTACTACATTCAGAAACTTCCCACTTTTTAAAAGGAATGTAGTCACATTTACATTTTAAAAAAAGTTGAATTCCCCAACAATAAGACTGTGTGATTGTTAAGCTTTTTTTCAAATGTGCCATTTATACTCATGATATCTGGACGACTTTTGGAAACTAATTTCTAAGCCAGTGATTCTAAAGGTATGGTCCTCTAACATCAGGGAGTCTCTGAGACAATTCCAAAAGTCCTCAAGCTCAAAAATATTTTCATAATAGCAAAATATTACCTGCCTTTTCACTCTTTTGACATTTGCACTAATGATGAAAAACAATGATGGTAATTGCTAATGCCTTGTCATATATTAAACTGTACTAGGAGACTTTGTATTCACTTAAGATTGTCCAGAGAAATTTTCTCAAAAAAAGAATCAATAAGGAGATTCTGTACCTCAAGAAAACTCAAACAGTATCTGTTGCCAATGACAAAATTTGAGTTTTCCAGTAAAACTTAGAAATTTGAAAAACTTGTATCTGCCACCATAAGCTTGAGAGAGCTCCAGTAGTTAAAGAATTTTCTCATGAAGTTGGTGATAATAATAATGTGATTTTGTTGGTGTGGTAGATATAATTCAGTAAGACAGTATTTTCCAAATGACCCAATGCTTGATGTTATAAAAATCACACATGGCTCAAAGTTCCATTCAAAGGATAAGATAGACCAAAAGATTTTAATGTAACAGATATGATTTCATACTCCACATGGTTACTAATTTTTAAGAAACTACAATTACCTAAAAACTTACCTGCTCAAATATTTCTCCCCTTTTGGGGGCACCTGGATGGCTCAGTTGGTTAAGCATTGGACTCTTGATTTCTGCTCAGGTCATGATCTCAGGGTTGTGGGATTGAGCCCTGCATCAAGCTCTGCGGGGAGTCTACTTGAGATTCTCTCCCTCTCCCTTTGCTCTTCCCCCCACCTGTCTCTCATAAATAAATAAATCTTCAAATATTTCTCCCTTTTTCAATTACAGATCACTGTGAGGTTGGGTTTTCTTCATATATTTAATCAAACAATATATATCTCAACATATGGAATGTAGAAACAAATATCAGAATTCACATTTTATATATACATTATATATAATATGTATATTTTACATATATATTTTTTTAAAGATTTTATATGTTTTTTGAGAGAGAGAGAGTCAGTGGATGGGGCAGAGGGAGAGGGAGAAGCAGACTCCCTGCTGAGCTGGGAGCCTGATGTGGAGCTCAAGCCCAGGACCCTGGGATCATGACCTGAGCTGAAGGCAGTCACTTAACCAACTGAGCCATATATGTGTGTGTGTGTGTGTGTGTGTGTGTATTATATCAATGATATAAGCCAATACATAGAAGTTTAATAATTTTTAAGTGTGTAGAGGGGTCCTGAAAGAAAAAAGAATGATTGAGAACTGCCACTGTAAACATTGGTTTCCTCAAGTCTGAGTTCTGGAATTTATGTTTCTGATCTCATTCATTCCTGGATAATCTCATCTAGTTCTATGATTCTAAATGCCATCACTAGTCTGATAACTCACAAGGTCATGTATCCAACCCTGGCTTTACTCTTCAACTCCAAACTTATGTGTGTTGCTGCCAATGAGCATTTCTACTTGAACATCTAATAGGCATCTCAAATTAATATTGTTTAAAACCTAACTCCCGAGATTCTACTCTAAACCCGTTCCTTTACCAATCTTCCCTATCATAGTAACGATCAATTCCAATCTTCCAACTGCTATGACCAAAACTTTGTCTTCACCCTTGACTCCTCTCTTCTCTCATTCGGTATATCCAACTCAGCAGTCAATCTTATCAACTCAGCTACATTCACATTACATTCCAGATATGACCAGTTCTTACCACCTCTGCTTCTACCACCTTGACTAGGACAACATCATCTCTTATATGGATCATTTCAGTTAATCTCCAGACTGAACTACCTCCCTTTCTACATGTTTGCCTCCTTGATCATTCAGGGTAGGCTCTGTACATCAACAAACATTGTCAAATGTTTGGTGTTCTCTCTCTCTATATATAATATATGATATATAATATATATTAAGTATATATAAATATACATAATTTATGGATCTCGTAATATATGTCAATCTCAGAGTGGAAAGATCTATAGCAGATTTCACAACCAAGATTAAATTCCCAGCAGAGAATTGAGAGGCATGACTTCTGCTCACAGATCACTGGCCAGAACTGGTCACATGACACTATCCAACCACACTGAGGCCAGGTTGAACCATTCTCACATATGCCTAGAAGGCAGAGAGTCATAAATATTTAGTGAACAGCAGGAGAATAAAAAGTTCCTATTTTACAGCCAGGAAAGGAAAGATGAATTGTTCTTTGATGGCAAACAAGTAATCTTTAAATGGTTTTAAACTTTTCCAACAAATCACTCTACTGTGAACAGTTTGTTCTCTTGTCCCAGAAATGCTTTATCTTTTGAATGCATAGTTTATAAACAATCATAAAACAGAATAATCTCTAAAAATGTGTAGGGTTACATAAATGCAGCTGAAATCTTCTGGAAAAAAAGGCCATCTTATTTTTCAGAATTCATAGTTAATTTAAGATTTTGTAATTATGTGGTAATTATATGGCACCTCATTCTTCAGTAGAATTCATGCTTAACATATATTTTCATATATTTCATGCTATATATATGTGTATATATATGTATATATAAATATATCTTATATATTTATATGCAGCAGAGGGAATACATACCATAAAATCTACCCATTGCAAGTATACAGTTTGGCGATTTTTAGTAAATTTATGCAGTTGGGCAACCATCAGCACAGTCCAGTTTTAGAGCACTTCTATAACCTTTTGAAATTTCACATGACCTTTACAGTCGTTCTCTGCTCCTACCCTAAGCCCTAGGCAGTCACAGATCTGCTCTGTCTCTATAATACTGCTTTTTCTAGGAAGTTAGAGTTCTTGGCAGTCCCTATGCATATATAAATAAAATAATTGAGCCCTAAAATTTATAAACATACATCTCAAAGGAACAAGACATAGTTGTCCTCAATAGCAACTGAAGGCAAAATAAGGAGAAATAGGTTTACCCAGGTGGAATCTTACTGAAACAGAAAAAGAGCTTCCTAACCTATAAGGAAATATTTTTGAGCATTATATAACTAAGACACTCTTATGAAAAAAAAAGTCAGCTATATTTCAAGAAAGGCTATAAAATAAATGTATCTGAAATCAAAGTTCCCTTGAATTTTTTATATTCATTGCATAATATCCAAGGTCATGCAGGGTTTTTTAGCTGGAAATCTTGCCAGGTAAAAGAACGGCTGTCATGCATCATTGAATCCCTAGGTGCTGTCACACAGAATCTTGGCATCATTCATTCCCAGATAATGAAGTAAATGAATGAAGCTAAAGATTTTCACCTTTAATTCCCTTAAAATATCTCCCACACTATTCTGACCACAGTCCCTTAAAATAGTTACTTTAGAATAAATAAAAATAAAATCTTTGAGTTTCAGGTACTATGAAGATAGGTTATCTGTTACTAATGTCTCCTCTTAAAAAGTTATACTTTCTTAGATGATAGAAGTGTGGACTGTAATATATTCCTCTGGGTGGATAATCATCACATAAGTACAAACAGCAGGTATCCACAGGAAATGTGAACTGCTCTCGTCATCTGATAATATGCTTTAGAGAACAGAGAGAGAGCGAGCGAGCACGCAAAGAGGAAAAAAGTCCTGAATGCTTTAAAATAAACTCAGTATAATCTGTAAGATTGTGGTCAGTTACTGATATTGGTAAAGTAAATTCATTTAAAATGAGGACAAGGACAGGGCTGAAGTGTTCTGGGAGAGTTCGTTGACTGTTGATCAATTATTTCCATCGTTACAAGTCTTGTAGCACTTATTTTATATTATAAGTTTTGTAGCACTTAATTTATTGTGTGGCCAATGGGATGGTAAACTTTCCATCAAATGACAGTAGTCAAGGCGTCAGCACATGGGAGACATCGGATGAAGACGTTCATCTATGATTGAAGAGTCATCTTTCTTAAAGCTGACACATTCGTGGTGAGCTACTGCCAAGACAAATGCAAGCAGAACTGTAGCCTGGAAATACTTAAACATATTATTTGAATTCTCAGAAGTATCATTTTTACTTAAAGTAAACATTGGCATGCAAAGCCAATAGACTGAGTAATCCGGTCTTGAAGTGTAACTTTATTTGTTATGGGGATTTGCTCAGGGAAGAGAAGGGGAAAAAAATAAGCCCAGCCCTTCTTCTAGTGCAGAGAGAAAATCGTTTCTGCAACACTGGAGACATTATTTGAGGCCATGTAAGTGACACGGCCTCAAGCTATTTTAACAATCCACAACTAAAATTTGATTTAATTGTTTTTAGTAAAGTGTTCCATTGGCACAGGACCCCAGAATGATTATTGTCTCTTTATTAGCAGACGGATAGTGAGCTCCACCAGTGAGAATTCCATGCTACAACCAACTAGCTGGGTCAGAATTGCTCTGAACCCAAAGCAAAGGAGCTCTGTTAAGTCTCTGATGAATCTCCTCTCTTAAAGAAGGTGGAGTTGATGAGTCCTCTGGGCCCTCTGTAGTTATAAATGCAATTGTTTGTGAATGTGTGCATATCTTTACTCTTCTGAGTGAAGCGTCCATAATATTAATGAGATCCGCAGATTAGACTCTCTGCTCCCAGTCTTGTCCTCTTCAGTTTGGTTTCAACAGAGCAGCCCATGTAAGTCACACCACTTCACCCTCTGTTTAAAACACCTCCATGACTTCCCATCACTCTCAGTATAAAAGTCAGTTGTTTGCAGGACAAGTGATGCCCCACATGATGTGACCTTCGCTTCTCGGAGAGCTCCTCATACTCCTCTCTCCTTCCCCCACAATTTCAGCAATTTTTTAAATGATCAAAATGGGGCCAACTTTTTATGCTTTTTTCATATGCTATTCTGAAAATAGAATATTCTGGTATCAGTTTGATGACAGCATACCTTTCCCTGCATTCAAAAAAGGCATTTGTTCACACACTATTTAACAAGCATTTCCATAAAACGCACTTCCTCCTGTTTAAGAGTCAACAGCAGAGGTGTATTAGAGCTGGTAAGTGCCTCCAAGGTGGAAAGAATCCTGGTGGTAGAACCTTTGGCAGTGGCTCATTCTCACTATGTGTGTTACGGTTGGCACAGTTCTTGGGGGTAACCCATCCAACGCATGTCATGGCCGCTTTGGCATGGATGGAGCCCACAGATTAGAGATGGAATAAAACAAGCCCTCCTAGCTCCCATATCATATGGGCTCCTTTAGTAGAGCATGTCTTAGGTTGGGCTGCTATAACATCAACAACACAGACTGGGCGGCTGATGAGAAAAAACAGGAACTTGTTTTTCACAGTTCTAGAGGCCAAAAGTTCAAGATCAGAGTGCCAGCATGGTTAAGTTCTGATGAGAACCCTCTTCCAGGTTGCAGACTGTGGACTTCTCATTCTAACGTCGAGCAGAGGGAGCCAGCTCTTTGGTGACCCTTATAAGGGCACTAATCCCATTCATTAGGGATTATGACCCCCATGAGTTCATTGAATCCTGGTTTTCTTATAAAGTTTCCACCTTCTAATACCATCACATGGTAGAGAGTAGTTTCAACGTGTGAATTTGGGGGAAAGCAAGTGTTCAGTTCATTACAAAGCATCACATTAGAGAGTGACTTTTTCTGATACTGTGCAGTAGAAATCTTGACTAACACGTTTATTTTGTCATTATCCAGCCTTGGAAGGAATGTGAGACATTTTTAGCATTGACTTTAGACAAAAGGCACAAGGACGTGGTAGCCAGCGAACTGTGCTAAGTCAGAAAAAAATCTTAGTTGATCCCAGTGGCAACTTACTGTATGGTCTCAAGAAGTTACCTTTCCTCTCTGAGCATCAATGTCCTCATCAATTCTTTGTCACAAAAATCAAAAGGGAAGGGGTACACAATAATGCTTTATAAACTATAAATCCTGGTATAAGTGTTAGGCATATTTTATTTCATGTTTTCTTTCTTTTATTTTTTATTTTTTATTTTTTTTTAAGATTTTATTTATTTATTTGAGACAGAATGAGAGACAGAGAGCATGAGAGGGAGGAGGGTCAGAGGGAGAAGCAGACTCCCCGCCGAGCAGGGAGCCCGATGCGGGACTCGATCCCGGGACTCCAGGATCATGACCTGAGCCGAAGGCAGTCGCTTAACCAACTGAGCCACCCAGGCACCCTATTTCATGTTTTCTTAAAAGCCACATAGTTTTTAAACACCTGGGTACACATTTAATTGAGTTCTTAAACATTAATCATAGTATACTAGATGACATACTTTTGAGTACTTACTCCTGTCATCTGTAAGAAGACCCTATATTCCAGTCCCTGATCGACTGGCCTAGAAGCCATTTTCAAACAGGAAAACAGGTCTGCTATCTTTTTCTCTTGCTGAATCAAAGCTGACTCCTAATAATGAGTGCTCCCCTAGAATCTACTCACAAGTTATCTACTCAATAATCATTATACATTATTTGCCTGAGAATTACATAAAGCTTACCAGTGTGTCTTTTCTTCTTGTAAGACTTTGTGTTTGTCAATTTCTAGCTTTCTGGTACTTTTTGCATTGCCCATTATTTCCTAAAAATCATTAGAGATTATTCTGCAACCATATTTCCAAGTTTCTAAAATACATTAAATTTCATTAGAGGGAGGGCACTTCTATTATTTGAGATTTTAATCTGGTGTGAATATACAGGGTGGGCTAACAGCTGTTACAAACAACCCCCCAAATCGCAGTGGCTTGACATAATCAACATTTATTTCTTACTCTTGCAAATTCCGATGTGAGTGTTTACAGGCAGGTGACTCTACTGAAAGTCTCTCCCTCAAAAGGTGACTGGGGGATTGAACTCCTTCCATCCAGTGGTTCTTCTGTGTCCTTGAGACCTCAAAGTTTCTGTTGGATTTCTTGCTTCTGGCTCGTTGTCAAAAGAACAGGAGAAAGCAAACTGAGGACGGCATAAGAGATTTTTGGAGCCTGGACTGAAAAACCTGCATTCAGCACTTTCACCACTGTGAATGGCCCAGAGCGGGACATGTGGCTGACAAATGCCATCTTCCTTTATGCCAGGAGCAAAACCGAAATGGTCCTGTGCACTTAGCAATGCCTCTGCCGTAAATGTCTTCCCTGTTAAAGTTTTCCTACCTCTTCAGATTAAATGCCAGTCTTCTGCTGAAGAAAGAAGTAAAAATGGGATTTGAATAGTAAGACTTTCACAAACCCGTTGTGATTCTTCCCTCAACCAAAACATTTTGAAATGTGTCCTTTGGATTGACATTTTCACATTTCTGAGTTTCAGTTTATTCTGAATGTTGCCCTTTCTGATTCAGCTTTTATAGGGTTTTGCCTTTGTATCAAAGGGTGTGTGTCCTTCTTACGTCTTCTGTGCATGTTTTCTTGAAAATTGGGTTCTCTGTGTAGCCACAAGGGTTCCTGTACATTTATTTTTAATCTTTGTCCTTTATTACTGTTACTACAGAGATATTCTCAAGCTCATGCTCACTTCCATATTTCAAACTATTGTTTTCTTGTGTTCACAATCTAGTCTGCTGTAGCAAATACTTTTCTTTAGCCTTGCACATATGTCCTTCCTGGTCCTGACAGGATATACTGTCCCTTGGCTATAAATCACATGACCATTTGCTATAAATACACCACACACACATACCATTTGTCACACCATCTGTACACCCAGCAGTTCTTTTTCTTATGTCTGTTGTATATTCAGGGTCCCCTATTCCCGGCATTGCCATCTATGATTCCTCAGTGCTGGGAAGTTCTGCAGAAGGCCCTCCTCATCCTCCATGGGGATAAAAGCCTATCTCTTGAAAACCCATGGGTCCTTTTATATGCTGGCTTATGTCTGTGTTCCTGAGATTTCCTCCCAAGTTACTGGGACTTCAAAGTCAGAGGCAACCTTCGGGCAATGCAATTACTTAGAATGCATTTCACTGAGGTCGAAAAATTCCCCCTACTAAGCAATATATCATCACCCTCAATATATATTTTGTAAGGTACTGTGAGGCCCCTTTCTTAGAGAAAAGTTGTAAATAAAGAGATTTTTTTTCTGTAATCTTTTAAAAGCAAAACATCGGTTAATAGCGTTGTATGCCCTTAAAAAAATAAATAAATGATGAATTTGAAAGGGGTAGAATTTTAATGACTGATTTTAAATTGAGCTGTTACCCAGAAGTAGAGCAATAGTACTGAAATTTCTGACTTCTTTTGTTTTCCCAGGTGTTAGCAATACCTCCCGGCTTAACTGGCTCTGTGTTTACTCCATCCGTTGGATCATTAATAATGACAGTAAATAAAACCCAAACTAGGAAGCGAGTTCCTTTAATCTGACAGGTACTCAAAAAGCAGTCACGCCTCGAAATGAAGAGCTACCTGCAGTAACAACTAGCCTGAATTTCCCATCTAATAACTGAGCTATTTGGCAATAAAATCCATTTTTATTTAAATGCTTGGGAAGAGCCTTGGCAAAAAAGCCTATGATCCCCAGTCCCCTGCAGGTGGAACTTCCCAGAAAATTTGGCACTGAAGTGTCTCTTCTGCAAGCTGCTTGGTCTTTCCGTGTACACTCACTGTACCTTTATTTTCCTTTAAACGTCTGCTTAACCCAGATCATAATATTTTCTGAAAAATAGGAAAAAGATAATTAGGAAAAAAAATCACTCATAATCCCACCATGCAGAGAAAACTACAGTTATCACTTTAGTATGTATTGTAGTAAAATTTTTCTGTTTCATTCCAAGTACATGTTACAAATATGCAATTTGTTCACCAAATGGGAATAGTCTGTAAATATTTTCCCATTTTTATTAAGAAATTAAAAAAAGCACTATGGATTATAATAGCCAAATAAACACAAATTGCCTCATTAAAAAATAGAACATCACCAGTACCATTGAAACAACATGAGTGCCTTTTCCCAGCCCATCCCCTGCATCATCAAGGAATTTGGCATTTTTTTTCCCTTGTTGTATTGTTTCCTTTGTTTTACTAAAGATATATGAGTATCTGTGCAATATATTAGTTTGCTTTTGTTTGTATTTAAACTTCATAAAGATGATGCTATGAATTGAATTGTGCCCCCTCACCAAATTAATATGTTGAAGCCCTACCCCATAGTGTGACCGGAGGTAGAATCTCTAGAAAGTAATTAAGATTGAGTTCATAAAGTTAGTGCCTCAATCCAATAGGACTGTGGCCTTATAAGAAGAGAGGGCAATCTCTCCATCTCTCTCTCTCTCTCTGCCCTGTGAGGACACAGCCCAAAGGCAGTCAACTACAAGCCAGTAAGAGAGATCTCCCTAGGAACCACTTCAGTAGCCGGCACCTTGACCTTGGACTTCCAGCTTTCCAGAATTGGGAAAAAAATTTTTTTCTGTTGTTTAAGCCACCCAGTCTATGGTATTTTGTTATGGCAGCCTTTACAGACTAAGACGAATGACATGACTTTTTAGCGCTGTTTCTTCACTCAACACTACGGCTTGACTATATCACAATTTATTTTTCCACCTTTATGTTGATGCATGTAGATAGTCTGCAGTTTTCTGCTATTATAAACATTTTATAAATGCCTCCATGAATTCACATCTTTACCAACACTTGATATTGTTAAATTTTGGTCTTTGCAATCTAGTTTGAATGAAATAGTATCTTGTTGTCATCTTTAAATTTGTGCTTTTTAGGTTACTAAGAGACTGAATCTTTACATGAGTTTATGGGTCATTTTGCAGTGCTTTTTTCTGGAAATATCTATGTACTATTTTTCTAAAAGTTTTTTTTTGTTTATTTCTTATTGATTATTATGGTTTACTACATTTTTTGGTTATCTGTTAGTATTATATGATCAAAATATTTTCCCCCAGTTTGTGGTTTCCCTTTTTACTCTCTATGTGCTATCTCTAAACAAAAGATTTAAAATTTCATGCAGTCAAATTTATCAGTATATCCTTTGTACTGTCTAATTTTGTATGCTATTTTAAAGATATTCCCTACCTAGAAGGTATAGAGATATTTTATGGAGCTGGTAAAGAGTACATTTCTTCCCCACCCCTTGCAGATAGAAAATTACTTTTCCTGAAACCATATATGGAGTCATTCATCCTTTTCCTACTACTTTTTAATGCCATCTCTGCCACATGCCTGATCTATCAATCGATCAGTCTATCATCTATTTATCTGTGTTTTATATTATATCAGTAGTCTAATTTTCTCACTCTCTGTTGAAAGCACTCTCTGTATAATAATAAAGCTTTCCAATGTTATTTAATAGCACAGTTTCCCTTATTCTTCAGATAGCTATTTTTCATTCTTTGCTCTTCCATCTATATTTTAGAGTGAGCTTGTCAAGACCTGGGGTGGGGTGGGGGGGCAGTTTTTGGAATTTTTACTGGGATTTCATTGAAGCTATAGATCAATTTGGGGAAGGACTGACATATTTATAACATTGAATATTGAGTTAGAAGTATTCATACAATATATTTTAGTGAGAGAAGCCATATAATGCATACTCTGACCGTTTTCATGGAATAAAGAAACATAGCCCTACACATGTGTATGTGTGGGTGCTTCTTTCTGGGACCTATGGCCTGACAAGTAGGATTTCCCATCCCACAATGTGATTTTGAAGCCTCTCCAATTCCCAACCCAGGAAATCTCAGGTCATGGCGATCCCCCCATGTCAGGGAGCAGTAAAAGGCCCCATAGTGGCAGGATTTTGTTTTGGTCTGGCTTTTAAACTTCCATGCAGACAAGCAATCCTGAATGATGCCATCTGTGGGAGGAAAACCAGCTTTAAATGGAAAGATCCCTCTCTGGGCGCCTGGGTGGCTCAGTTGGTTAAGCGACTGCCTTCGGCTCAGGTCATGATCCTGGAGTCCCGGGATCGAGTCCCGCATCAGGCTCCCTGCTCGGTGGGGGGTCTGCTTCTCCCTCTGCCCTCTTCCCTCTCGTGCTCTCTGTCTCTCATTCTCTCTCAAATAAATAAAATCTTTAAAAAAAATAAAAAAATAAAAATAAAAAAAATAAAAAAATAAATAAATGGAAAGATCCCTCTCTTTCTGGCCCCACAGCCAATGGCAGCCTTCATTCTAAAGGATATTTCTCTCCATTCATTTCCCCGGACAATAACCACTTTCTGAGGGTGCTGAATTTCTTCATTCATAATAAATGCTCAATAAATATTTATTGAAGTCAGTAATATGACTCAATCTATATAAAATGTAACAGACATTCCTGAAAAATCTCTGGCACATGGATGAGTTCATTCTGCATGCACACAGTAAGTGCTCAATAAATACTTATTGAAATAAGTAAAAAAGCAAGTATTCTCACTTATCAACTCAAAAATAAGAGATACTGCTTAAATATCTATGGGATATGGATGCCTCCCATAGTTTCAATTTTAATGGTGATTTTACCATTTTCTCATTTCTTTCAGGTTTTGTGATGGAAAATGAATTCCTTTTCACATGTCATCTTTCACCAGAATCTCTCCTCTTTACTATATTAAACTCCTTAAGAATGATATATCTTGGGGCACGTGGGTGGCGCTGTCAGTGAGGTGACCAGCTCAGGTCGTGATCTCAGGGTCGTGGGATCGAGCCCCGAGTGGGGCTCTGCGCTCAGTGTGGAGTCTGCTTGAGACTCTTTCCCCCTCTCCCTCTCTCCCCTGCTCTCTCTCTCTCAAATAAATAATCTTTTTTTTTAAAAAAAAGAATAATATATCTTAATCTAAAAATGCAATACACATCTTATTTTACTTTGAGCTTTGAAGTGTTTCCTACACTAACATAAGTAGCATTTCTTTTTTTTTTTTAAGATTTTTTAAATTTATTTGACAGAGAGAGAGACAGCGAGAGAAGGAACACAAGCGGGGGGGGGGGGGAGGTGGGAGAGGGAGAAGTAGGCTTCCCCTGGAGCAGGGAGCCTGATGCAGGGCTTAATCCCAGGACCCTGGGATCATGACCTGAGCTGAAGGCAGATGCTTAACGACTGAGCCACCCAGGCATCCATAAGTAGCATTTCTTACCCTCGATACTTCCCAAACACAAATGCCTCCTGAAGTTATAGAACTATTTCTGACATTTTTAAGATTTATTATAATACCAGAAAGGTTTTTCTAATGCCCTCCAGGACTCAATTTCATTAGGGCTAATTTGGGCTTATGAACACCCCCTTGCCCACCCCATCATTCAAAAGCGACATCAAGTGGAACCTCTCTGAATATCCAGTGTTTCGTCCCATTGAGCAGTGGATGGAAGAGCCGGTTGCTCCTCTGGTGATTTTAGCCAGAAAATCTTAACCCATATATTTTGAAGAAATTTTAATTGTATTCAATTTGGTGATAGGTGAAATAATTGTAATTAGAGTTTTCTGTGACTCCAAATGGTAGTTACTTCCCCTCTATTATTATATAATTGTTATATACATTATTTAATTATTTTCCAGATTGCTGAGCCTTGCTGCAGACCTTCTAGGGATGGGACAAAAAGATACGTACTTTCAACCCTGTCCTTTAGGTCTTATTTACACTCATGTTAGAAGATTTGCCCAATACTCACTGCATAAAACCCAAAGTTGAAGATGTAATACTGGCTAAGTAAATTCCTGAGTTAAAAAAAATATATATCTGGGCACCCATACTTCTTAATTTTCATTTATGATAGTGAATATGTGAATAGAAACACGTTCAAGGATTAGAGAAATAATTTCTTAAATATTTGTTGATTATTATGAGTTTGCTTTCCTGTAATCTAAATTTCCCCATGTTAATGTATGCTTTTTTTTTTTTTAAGTTTAATAACCTATTTTGGAAGGAAATGTGAGATGGGAAATAGATTCAGAATATGATTTTAACTCCAACAGAACCATAGAAAATATAGAATTTAGGACAATCCAATTACACTTATTAAACATTATCTGAATTAATTATTTTACATATGCAGTTCAATTATATCTTCTTTCCAAGCCCTTTAAGTGTTCTTTCTAGCAACCTTCAAAACTTATTTGATAACACTTCTTATTTTATCAAAAGCTTGATTTTCAGTGCTCTCATAATTCTGAAGAAATTAAATTGTAAATATGAAGGTTTAAAAGGTTATTAATCACCATTTCTCTTATATAGATTAGCCATAGAGCCAGCATCATAGTCAGGTTCCAGATATACTCTGATATTTGTAGAATATCCAAAGCAAAGATAATATATATGTATTATCTTTAATTAGTGTGTGTATGTATGTCTGTGTGTGGGGGGGGGTATGTATATATTTTTGTGGGAAGCATAGAGAGCTGTTAAGCTCAGCAGATCAACACATATTGCTTGAGAATATTAATCAAGATAGAAGGAAATCATAATCTATTCAACACTGAAATATGTATTGGATACATACTATTTTCCATTACTTTAGTGGGAAACAGTGAAAATAAATTTATATTTCAAAAATACAGTATGGTAAGTGCTACAGTGGCAACTGGCAAACAGAGGAAGACAAACAGATGGAAGGGGTACCAATAAAACCAAATTTCTTAAATCCAAACTCATTTCAAGACTACCATGGATCACTGGATTCATGAGAGTAGCCATAGTGGGTAAGACCATGTAAGTGGGAAGTGGTGATCCAGGTTAAGTAAACCTGGTAATTGCAAGTTATGTTTTCCTAAATTTTGAACATATTTTTTTAAAAAAACAGAGTGAAGATCTGGGGTAGGTGGGGGAAACATTCACAATTAACAAGTCAGGTGCCCATTCATTCAACCACACTGAACAGAGTGGAGTGTGGATAGGTCAGATAGTGTCCAGGGGGACCTCTGAGTTGATTAAAAAGAAAAAAACTGGTAGAAATAATTTTGTCCCCTTAAGGTAGTTTTTGTCATGATTCCCAGTAATAGAAATTTTCTGTGGTTGTTAAAGAATCATTAAAAAGCCGTTTCTTCATCAATTAGAATCTTGCTGCCAGATTGTATGACATTTCGTGAACCAGCTTTAATTTGTTTTGCATTGTTCCAGAAGGTTAGATGAGATTACGAGGACTTGTGTGCAGTTCAGGGATGTATTTTACTCTTACTTCTCATGGTCCCTTTCTGGTAATTCAAATATAACAGCATGATCTTGATTAGTTGATCTTTCTACATCAGCATTTTCAGATGGTACTTCATGAAATTTTCACTACAATTAAAAATGCAATTAAAATGGATTATCTAAATCAAAGTCAATCTTTAATTACTGCATACTATCTAGATCCTTATTTTACGATAGAGCAGATAAAATTCTAACAATTGTGGTGCTAATGCTTTCATTATTAAAAACATAATAATACCAGTCTTTTGAGGCTCATCTCATTTCCTATCAGTTCCTTTTTTAGGTTGTCATCGAGAAGTCTGCTTCCTTTAACAACCATGCCTACTTAGTCCTGAGCAGGTCTTTATATGCTTCTCCTAAGAAAAATTAAATTATACAAAGTTCATCTAATTAATCCAAGTCCATCATGTAAAAGGAATGAGTGCCTCAATACTGAACTTGTCCTAGTTCTTTTTTGCTTTTACTTTTTTTTTCCATTATTAGCTATTGCAAAAATAATTAAGAAAATTTTGAAAAAGAAAGGAAATGCCTGGTAATTATACTCGCTATTACATCAAATCTTTACTTGCCAAGGTTGGCATTGTTTTCTAAACTGTGTTGATTTGCATGCATTGTTTCCCATGTACATTTTGCCTTCTAATTTTTTCAGTGGTGTTAATATTGGATAATGCAATGAAAACTCTTAGAGTTGAAAATCAAAGGCCCTAGTTTCAATGTTTGATACCATGGATTTGTTATGTGACAGTGGAAAAGTTCTCCAAGCTGGGTGCCTGTCTCTTTCCTCATCTGTATATGAGGATGACAAAAGTACATACTTGGAGGACAGACATGGAGGCTTCGTTGTACAACTAAGAAACGATTGATAAAAAGTTCCTGTTCCATAGTAGGTACTTAAAAAAGGGTGGCTATTTTTATTATATCATAAATATTTCCCATGTTACTATGCAACCTTTCTCACTGTCAAGATAACATCTTAACCTAGGAGTCTATAAATATTATACAATCAAAAAATCTTCATTGGTGGCATCTGAGCTTGAGTATGTTGGTGTTTTCCCAATCTCTCATTATGTGCCTATATAATAGTACTTATCACTATTTGAAAGCATCTCATCAATATCTGATGTTAAGTACGTGTAATCCTAAAATGTTTTTATGAACCACTTAATAGGATATGGCATTATATCAGTCTTTTTATAAAGTTGGTTAAACAAAAATAGTCTTTATCTTCTGGCCACTTAAACTCCATAAAAACATTGATACAGATTGAATTATTAGGGTGTCAAAAGAAATAGTCAATAAGTTAGTTATATATTATCATTGCATTTAATAAAAGACCAAATGCTTTCAACGAGCAAATAAGTAATTTCTAGATCCACATATCAGTGCAAACCCTAACTCTTCTGTGACACGGTGAAGGCTTACTTAGCAATATGGAAATTCTGAAACATCCTGTTATGTTGAGGCCAAAAAAATGTAGTAACCTGTGGGTGACATTAACTTGAGTAAAAAACTAAATAAGAAACTATAAACTACCATGAAGACTGTTGAGATGATTGATCTAGTTCTGTGTGGGGTGAGAATGATGTAGTAATCAAAGGTGAAGATACTGGTGTGGCAAAGACCAACCTAGAGAGGGACAAGAAAGTGTTAGCAGTGAAGCTAAAAACACGATTAGGATTTATCAATGCTAGAATTACCCAGTCTACAAAATAATAACTGGGTCTAGTTTATGATGCCATTGAATTTATGATTAATTCTTCTAGATTGAAGACTTAATAGTACCTCCTTCACATTGCAATGCTCTATGAACAGCTTCAACTTGAACTAAGGAAATAAGTTTAACATCGTTGTGATTCCTTTTATTGTGGAAGAAAAATAGATTCTCTGAGGATTATTGCCTTTTATATCATGATGAAGCTTAAAAAAATGAACAGCTCTTTCAAAATGTCTTACAGATTGACATTTTAGTTCTCATGCTTTCCTTGGAGATTAAATATAGAAATCCAATAGCCAAATGTATTTTATAATGTCACAAATAGGGTATAAATATCAAATTCAATGTTGGGTCTTTTGAGTTCATGGAGGAAGTCTAGAGGCAATGTTCTTTTGCTAGAAAGAACAGCAAATAATCAATAAGGCAATATAAAACTAAAGGGCTTCTGAGTACAAGGGTAACATGTGATACCTAAAAATATTAAAAAGACTTGTTTTATTATATAAGTAAGAGGTGTACAACATTATAACTGGACATATAGTGTAGTTTACACACTACAAAATGATTGCCCCAAAAGTCTAGTTACTAGTTACCATCCATCACCCTACAATTCACCCTATTTTTTTAAAAGACTCAGTTTGATTCTCTTAAAAGAATCAATTTGGAAAAAAGACATTTTATAAATGAGAAAAGTGCTTGAGTAGTAGTTAATGTATAAATTTCTGATTTATTTTAGAGATTTAATTTAAATTTAATTTTAGAGATAATTAATGTACAAATAGTAATGTACTGTCACTGTGATAGGAGACACACCCTTGATTTCCAAAATGAAAACAAAAATGTGTACTTTCTGGAATAACTCAAATGTTCATCATTGTTTTCCCTGGTTAGTGTTAGTAGTCTGATATTCTGTAGTTTACCATATCTCGGGTCAGTGTTTCTGGAAGAATCTTCTTTGATATAATTTTCCTTTTTAGATAGGAGTATTTTTCCATTAGTAAGATTTTATTTGAGGTTACATAGTCAAACATAGTCAAACATTTTCAGTAAATAATAGTTTCATTAAAATTAGCATGGTTTTAAATCAGGACTCTTTGGAGACTTCAATAGGCTGAGGAAGTGTGACTCTTCCCCACATGTGTTATTTTATTATACTTTATTAGCATTAACTAATATCAAAAATAAAAACAAGAAATGCCGAGGACCCTGACTGGCTTAGTCAGTAGAGCATGTGACTCTTGGTCTCAGGGTTGTAATTTCGAGCCCCGCATTGGGCATAGAGATTACTTAAAAATAAAATCTTTAAAAAATCAACAAAAACAAAATTTAAAAAATGCCACAAAATGAATTCCTATTTTATGTAAAGCTTTCAACTTAGGATGCCTAAACTATAAACATGATGATTTGTAAGTATAAATCACATATAGGAAAGACCCAAAGATGTCTGTCTGCATATGCTCAACTGCCTTCTAATTTCCCAAATTGGTTCAGTTCAGTCATTCTCCTTACCTGTTTTGATGATCATATTTAGGTCTTCTCATAAAGAGAAAAGAGCTTTTTGTTTATTTGTTTGCTGGTTTGCTTATTTCAGGAGAGTCAGAATTTTATATAATAAGGTTTAAATATAATTGAATCTTAGATGGCCTTCTCTGATTTTTATTATTCACCTAACTTCTCACCTGATTGGGATGCATATTTGTTTGCTGACGATTAGGGTCAGCTGCTACCCAACATTCCTTAACCAACCAAGACCTAGCAGGGACACAAACAGTCATTTTTGAAGATGTTGTCAATCTCCTCTCTAAGCTCAGATCAGAGCTTTTCTTTCTTTCTTTTTTTTTAAAGACATATTTATTTTAGGGGGGAGGGGCAGGAGGAGAGGGAGGGAGAAAATCACAAACAGGGAGAGAATCTCTACCCCTCGGAAGGTGGAGCCCAGTTCAGGGCTCCATCTCACGACTCTGAGATCATGACCTGAGCCAAAACCAAGAGTCAGACACTCAACTGACTGAGCCATCCAGGTTCCCCAAGATCAGAGCTTTTCTAAAGCCATTATTACTGGGAAACTATTTTTTTTTTTTTTTTGGAAACTATTTTTTTAATTAAAAAGTTATAGAATCAAATATAATTTAAAGTAAATGCTGTCTCTTAAGATAAATATAGCCTGGTTTGGCCTAGGTCATACAAAATATTCTCCTCCGCTGCTTCCACCACTTTTTAAAAAAATTTTTAAAGATTTTATTTATTTATTTGACAGAATGAGAGAGCAGGAGAACACTAGCAGTGGAATCAGCAGAGGGAGAGGGAGAAACAGGCCCCCTGCCGAGCAGGGAGCCCGATGTGGGGCTCAATCCCAGGACCCGGAGATCATGACCTGAGCCGAAGGCAGACACTTAACCAACTGAGCCACCCGGACACCCCAGCTTCCACCATTTTTAAAACTTCTATTCTGACCGGTGCTGTCCATAGATAGAAATTAAATTTCTAAGCTAATATTTTTTTTAATTTTTTTTATTTTTGAAGATTTTTATTTATTTATTTGACAGAGAGAGAGATAGCAAGAGCAGGAACACAGGCAGGGGAAGTGGGAGAGGGAGAAGCAGGCTTCCCACTGAGCAGGGAGCCCGATGTTGGGCTTGATCCCAGGACCCTGGGATCATGACCTGAGCCGAAGGCAGACGCTTAACGACTGAGCCACCCAGGAGCCCTAAGCTAATATTTTTATTTATTTTTTTAAGTAAGTTCTACACCCAACATGGGACTTGAACTCATGATTGAGAATTGCAAGCTCTACCAACTGAGCCAGCTGGCCACCCCAGATGTAATTTTATTTTATTTTATTTTATATTTTAAGTAAACTCTCTTTTTTTTTTTTTTAAGATTTTGTATTTATTCATTTGAGAGAGAGAGAGAAAGAGACAGAGCACAAGCAGGGGGAGAGGCAGAGGGAGAGGGAGAAGCAGGCTCCTTGTCAAGCTGGGAGCCCAACATGGGGCTCGATCCAAGGACGTGGAGATCATGACCTGAGCTGAAGGCAGATGCCTAACCATCTGAGCCACCCAGATGCTCCTAACTAAACTCTTCTAAGCTTAATTTTTAGATGATGTTGTTGGGTGGGCCATTCTAAGAAGAAATTGAGTGTTTCCCAGAATTTGTTTCTAACGATCTTTCAGTTTATGTTACAAATACTCTTACTCTGGATTTAGATTATTTCCTGGCATTTACCCTGCAATTTCTGAGACCATTTTAAGCCTCATTAAAAAATGTACACCCACGCAAGAAGAAATTATGTCATTATCTGGCCCTTAAAATACCACCCACTGTGATTTCAGAATGCTCTGCCCTGACTTTGCTCTTGCTCCCATCACTGCTACTCTACTCGTTAGCACCAGGCTCCAGGAAGGCTGCCCTTCATCTCTGGTCAGTTCCCTCCCAACCTGTTTCATTTGCTACAAGTATATTGGTTTACTGGAGAAAAAAAAATTAAGGCTAATTGTACTCATCAGTAAAGCTTAACTTCTTCATCACTTGTGCTAAGACAATAATAGAAAGTGGTTTCAATATTTGCCTTGATATTTTATGATTCTGGTCTGTTTCCTGAAGAAAACCCCTACCATGGATTTCCCCATAAATAAGGTGACCATAAAATTTATTATTCAAATGGGAAGACTTTAGAGAATGAAACAGGATGCCAGTGATAATTATGCCTGGACAAAGCCAGGACTATCTGGGACTTATCATCACCCTACTTTAAATACATAGGTGGTAAATACCATAGTCACGGAATCCTAGTCAAGGAATGAGGACTGTGAACACTCCCTATAAATTAATATTTTCCATAAAGATACATAGTGAACCCAGAGAAAAGTTAAGTAGGAACACCACAAACTGAGAGCATTACCAACCTTTTCAGTTTTGCAACTGTTAACCCACATAGAGGAAATAAGACAATTTACTCTCAGATACTTTATTTTACTGGTAAAAATAGAGTCTTTCATTTGCTTCCCAAACAGCCCTCCATCCATCATAGCTCATCACCATACCAGCAGCTGTTCTATTGTAAATGTGGTTTGCCTGTGGCTGCATGATGCATATTGCATCTAGATTGGATCTAGAAAGAAAAACTTTAATCCTCTTGTAGGTATCTTTCTGATAACAAAAACCTTTGTTTTGAATTTTCTCTCTCTCCATGAAAGATATTTTTTTTTTTTTTTGCTGCAGTTATGAAGTATGAAGTCTGATACATCAGATCAGATGGATCTTTGGCAGAGATAAAAACCACAAAGTTATATACCTAAATAAATGAACCTGAGAAAGAGAGAATGTATGAATGATCATGTGTTTATACCAAACATAAATCTACACCAATTCATGTGCTTGAGTCACAAAATTCGAATGCAGCACAATAGAGTAACTGGAAAAGTTTGCTTTGTTCTGGTCAACTGTGATATGTGTCCATCAATTCTGTTATTTTTTTACTTTCATAGCTTAGGGTGAGTGTGAAGTTATTCTTACCCAGTTATTCTGAATTCAATTTTTCAGGCTTATGTTAATTATTAGAAAATCAAAATAGCACTTAAAATACAATAATCACACAATGTTTCCCTCCATCCCAATTTTCAACTCAACTGGTCGGCACTATTCAGATCGAGGTCAACTTTGATTTTTGCATGAGTAGGACATATCCTCAGAGTGCTGAACATTATGCCCATCTTTAAAATGAGAGAACCACACTCCTTGCTTTTTTTTTTTTTTTTCAGTCTGCATGGGTTTTGGTGTACTTTTAAAGACATTCATGGTTTCACATGTCCAGATGTGGCCTTTAATGGCAAATCTTTTTTTCTCAGCGTCACTGTTTTTTTTTTCTAAGATTTATATATTTATTTGAGGGGGGAAGGGCTGAGGGAGAAGGAGGTATTGAATCTCAAGCAGGCTTCACACCCAGCGCAGAGCCCGACATGGGGCTCGATCTCACGACCCTCAGATCATGACTCAAGCCTAAATCAAGAGTCAGATGCTTAACTGACTGAGCCATCCAGGCACCCCTCAGCATCACTTTTTTTTTAAGCAAAATGCGAAATCCCTTAAAACTTTTATTGTACTTCGTTAGTTTACACATTGCCTGAAATCAAGAATATATGAACTTATCAATTTCCCCTATTTGAAATTCTAGGTGAGATATCTGTGTATGAAGAAGAAGGGGGAAATGCAAAATTATGGCTGTGCATTTCAGAAAACAGGTAATGAAATGGGAGAATTCTGAAAGAAGTCTTTATCATCCCACATTAAGTCCTAAGTAAAATTGAACCTCTCTTTAATCTAGACATACTCATGAAAAGTGATATATAAATTGGATTTTTAAAAAAACAGTATTTAATCTCCTAAGAAAAATCAGTGTTTTAAAGGCTCATCAAGTACGAGTACCTTTGTAAAACAAATACTCACCCCTTACTTTATTGGTTTTATGTAATGTTTTACAGTTCTAGTTTGCTTGTGTGAAATAATGTAGCCTCTGGATCCTCTTCTCCTTTTTATCTATACTTCTGTCTAGGGAATCTCACTGCGTCCCATGGCTTTAAAAGAACATTATCCTATTGTTGACGTCCAGCATTAGATCACCCTGAATTCTACCCTGATTGACAGTGTTTATCTGTAACTATCTTCATGCCTACTAAACTTCATAAATCTGACGTGCTAAAGTGGAGTTTTGCCTATCATTAACAGAATAACACTGTCCATCTGGTTGCTCAAGCAAAACCTGGGAGATAATGGTGATTTCTTCTTTTATCTCTTACTTCCCCCATGTCCCCAAACCCTTCATCCACTTTTAAGCTTATTTGCAAAATATATCCTGAAACTAAGCTTTCTCTCCTTCTAGTCTAAATCTAGCCAAAATCCCTATTGTTATCTCTCTTGGACTGGTACAATAGCTTCCTGGCTGGTCTGCCTAATGTTCCTGTTATTTTCTTACTGTGTATTCTTCACTTAGCAGCAAGGTACACTTCTTGAAATATAGAAAAATCGTATCACTCCCCTGTTCAAATGGAAGAACAAAAGACCTATCCACTTGTTGACAAATCCAGCCAATAAAGAGGAAAATGCAAGCACTCTTAAAATTTCGGTGATTACCCCTAAATCTGTCTAAATGTCCATTGAAATTATTTTAGAGAACAGAGTATAAATGCTATCCTTTTGATAAGCTAAATGTGCACCTGGTAGATAGATAGCAGGCATGGGTAGAGTTGGGATGGAGATAGTGGGATAATGCTGCTACAGACTGAAAAGAAATGAGAGAGAATTAATATATTCAGTTTTCATAGTGAGATTTCATCTGATGCTGTGGGATCATCATGTACCATTTCTCACAAACAGAGACTTGGAGAAATGGAAATTCCAGGGCATAGAGAAGAAAATTACAAGCTGATTCTAAAATGTGTTGTGCTAAAACCTAAGGAATTTCTCGAAGAATGAAGACCCAGCAAATGGACAAAAAAGCCTGTCTGAAAGGGCTCCTGTTGGCCACATCTAGGAAAGTTGAGTGTAAAATACAGTAAGGGGCACCTGGGTGGCTCAGTCAGTTGAGTGACTGACCTCTTGATTTTGGCTCAGGTCACGATCTCAGGGTTGTGGGATCAAGCCCTGTGTCCGTCGGGCTCTGCGCTTAGCAGGGAGTCTGCTTGAGATTCTCTTCGTCCCTCTACCCTCCTCCTCATCTTCACTGTCATGCTTTCTCTAAATAAATAAATAAATAAATAAATAAATAAATAAATAAATAAATTTTTTAAAAATGACAGTAAGGAGTTTTAACCTGTTAATTAAAATAAGAACACATGAGCCGAAGCAGACACTGAGTAAACAAACGTACACATATACATATGTTCATGCAGGCATCAAATAAAGGAGAGCTCTCATCTATAGTAGGATGCCAGCTAATAAGTGTAGAAGCAATAAAATTAGAAAAATCACCATTTTGTAATCATTACAGTAATTATTGAACCATACAGCATTTATAAAAATTAGCTGTATATTAAGAGAAAAAAGGGTCACTTTTAATTTCAGTAAGTAGAAATTTCCATTCAACCATTTCTGATCTGAGTGCAATAATAACTTTAGAAATTAATGAGCATATTAGAGATATAATTTTTAAAAAGAGTAGCATCAGTATGTTGAAAGAAAAGAAAGAGAAGAAAAAAAGGAAGGAAAGAAGGAAAGATTCCATTTTGATTTATTTATAGTGTTTTTATTTATAGAGGCATAATTTTACTGATTTTAGTCAAGTGTAGAAAATTCTTTTCCCTTTATGTCTCTTTACCTTACACTAGTTTTTATATAATTGTCTTAGATATTTACTCTACACTAATTTAGAACCATATCAGTGTTATGATTTTTGTTTCAATTGGCACACATAATTTGGAAAACTCAAGAGGAGAAGAAAAGCTTGTGTATTTTTTTTAATTTTATTTTTTTATTTACTGTGTTCTATCTTCCTTCCTGATGTCCCCAACTTCCTTCTTTTATTGTATTCTTTCTATCATTTGAAAAACTTTCTTCAGCCATTCTAGGGTAAGTTTCTGGTGACATATTCTTTTACTTTTCCTTTATCTGAGAAAGTCTTGATTTTCCATTCATTCTTGAAGGATATTTTCACTGAATATAGAATTCTGACTTGACTTTTTCCTTTAAATACTTGAAAAATGCTGTCACTTTCTTCTGGCTTCTACAATTTCCTCATCAGAAATCCACTGTCATTTGAATTGTTTTTCTTGTATAGATAAGGTTTTATTTCTCTCTGGCTGCTTTCAAGATTTCTTCTTTTTAGTTTAAAATTTTTCAACTATGATGTTTTCCTGTGTTGGATTTCATTAGGTTTATCTTGTTTGGGGCTTGTGTGAGTTTTTCTTGAATCTGTGATTGTATGTCTCTTGCCAAAATTGAGAAGTTTTCAGCCATTATTCTTCAAGTACATTTTTATTTTTGCCCTTTATCCTCTCTTTTCACGACTCCCATGAAATGAGGAGTTTTGTTATAGTTCCACAGTCCCTAAGGCTTGCTCAGATTTTTTTTTTTAGTCTAATTTCTCTTTGTCATTCATATTAAGTTCTCTTGTTCTGTCTTCCAGCTCACTCTTTCTTTCCTCTGCCCTTTCCATTCTGCTGCTGAGCCCTTCTAGGTAGTTTTTATTTTGGTTATTTTATTTTACAAAATTTCTCTTTAGTTCTTTATACTTTCAATTCATTGCTCAGACTTTCTGTTTCTTTGCTGAGATGATCTCTCTTTTCATTTGTTTCAAATGTGTTTGTAATTACTCACTGAAGCATTTTTATGATTGCTGCTTTAACATCTTTTGCAGATAATTCTAACACTTGTCTCATCTTGATGTTGACATCTATTGGTTGTCATCCATTTGAAATCTTCTTGATTCTTGGACAATGAATGATTTTTTATTGAAACCTGAGGATTTTACATATTATGTTTTGAGAATCTGGATTTTATTTAAAGCTTCTGTTTCTGCTGGCTTCCTTTGACATCACTCCATCTGGGTAAGGGAGTGGTACTGCCTCATTACTCCTAGCTGTGGGTATAAGTAGAGGTCCTCCCTCAGCCTGGGTTAACACTTCATTACTGCTGGGCAGAACAGAAGTTTCAGCTCCCATTAGGGCTCCACTTTCTGGTGGTTAGATGTGCCTTGTTCCTGTTCCCTGCATGGTCTCCACCAACTCAAGGTTGGGGGATCATTACTACCTAGTAAGGATGAAAGATGCAGTTCCCTACTTGTCCTTCACTGTCCACACCCTGGCAAGGGACTTCAGGCAACTCATTACAACCTGGATAGAATGAACTTCTGGGCTTCCCATTCAGTCTTTACTAGTGTGGTGGGGAGGGGCCACAGCTTATTTCTAAGGTGTTTGCCTTGAGTAGGACAGTTACTATCACAAGTTACCTCACTTGCTAGGCTGCGTCTTTCCTGGTCCTTCAGATAAGAGGAGACTCTGGTTGGAGCTTTTTCATCTGTTATCTGTTGGTGTTTCTGGGTTTCTGGCTTCAGGCTTTTTGAGGGAAAAGAAAACCCAAGGAACTCATCACTATGTTATTTCTTGGGTCTCAAGTCCTTAGCTAAGCTTCCTTCATTCCTTTACCTTTCAGATTATTTTTATGTTTGTTTCATGTATTATGTCCAGAGTTTTCAGTTATACTTAGTAGGAGGAATAGAAAAAAGTATATTCAGTCCATATTCCTAGAACTAGAAAAGCATATATTTTTTTGAAGAGCATATAATTTTAAAACTTTGAATATATAAAAATGCATTTACCTGATGATAGTATTATGATAGTAAGAAGTATTTTTTAAATAAGGTACATTTTGTTGATTCATATTTCATAATGCTTCTACACCTCATCACAGAAATACTTCAATTTAGAAAACTGCAGATTTATGTAGTTTAATATTGTCCCTCTGAAAATTTGTTTGACTACATTTAGTGTCAGTGATATTTTCTACATTCATTCTTTCATTCATTCAATTTATTTAGTTATTATTATTCTTGGTACCTGGAATATATCAATAAGACAATCATTCCTACACTGAAGAGCTTACATTATATGTGTGTGTGGAGGGGTTGGATAGGACAGACAATAAAAAATAAAGCTAATAAATAATTTCAGGCCATGTTGTGAGTAATATATTATAGAATTTGTTAAAAAGAGTATACAAGGTATGGAGAATCTGTAGTAGAGGGATAGATTGCAATTTTAAATAGTAGAGTCATATTGGGGTTTATTGGGAACATAAGATTTGACTATTAACTTGAGGAAGGAATGAGAATTAGCAAAGGGAGACAAGGAAAGAATATTTAAAGCAGAAGAAACAGCTTTGCCCTTTACTCTGAAAATGGAAGTCAGAGTGGTATCAGCGGAAGTGATGAGAAGTGGTTATTCGGTTTGGGGTATATTTTGAAGTTAGACTTTCAGACTGCTTATATATGCAATGTAAGGGAAAGAGAACTCCTAGGAGTTTGGGTTTGAATATCTGGAAGAATGGAGTTGCCATCAACTGATAATGATGGGTTTATATATGGAAATCGGGGATTCCGTTTTGGGCGTGTTAAGTTTCAGATGACCATGAGACATGCAAGTGAAGACACTGCCAGGCAGTCAGATAAGGGAGACTAGATTTTTTTTTTTAAGAGAGAGAGGGAGCGGGGCGCCTGGGTGGCTCAGTCGTTAAGCGTCTGCCTTCAGCTCAGGTCATGATCCCAGGGTCCTGGGATCAAGCCCCGCATCGGGCTCCCTGCTCAGTGGGAAGCCTGCTTCTCCCTCTCCCACTTCCCCTATTTGTATTCCCTCTCTCGCTGTGTCTCTCTCTGTCAAATAAATAAACAAAATCTTAAAAAAAAAAAAAAAAAGAGAGGGAGCAAGCGGAGGGGGGGAGAGGCAGAGGGAGAGAGAGAGAGAGAATCTCTAGCCCACATGGGGCTCCATCTCATGACCCTGAGATCATGACCTTAGCCTGAGTCGAAATCAAGGATGCTTAACCTACTGAGTCACCCAGGCGCCCCAAGGGAAACTAGAATTTGAGTGTCTGATGGCTGGGTCCTAGGGTGTGCTAAAATTAAGAAGTAAGGGAAGAAACTGAAAAGAGTGACAAGAGAGGTAAAAGGAAAACCCAGATGAGTGTGGCAAGCCAAGTAAAGGAGTGGAAGCCAACTGGAAGCAAAGTCAAGAAAGTGCACCAGTGATGAAGAAATGATGCACTGTGCTGAATGCTGTTTGTGGTTCCAGGAAGGTGAGAAGGAAGAATTGGTTATTGAATTTAGCATCATGGAGATCACCTGATCTTGATGATAGCACCTTATTTGCAGTGGTGCTTGGGTAGAATAGTGATTTGAATTGGTTTATGAGGGAAAGGGCAAAGATGAATTGGATCCATAAGTATAGGCAATGCTTTCTAGGGGAGCAGAGGAGAGGAAAAGAAATGAGTGGTAGCTGGTAGAGGAAAGATGGTCAAGTGTCCATCTATGTTCATGTGTGTGTGTTTGGTAGAAGACATAACAGTATATTTGCATTGTGATGGAAATGATAGAACAAAGGCAAAAATAATAATATGTAGGAGAGAAAGGGGAATTTGCTGAGTGATGTCCCTTCCTCAGAAAAAAAGAGATGTTTTGTGGTGCCAGAGTAGAGCTATTGGATTTGACCAGAAGTACAGATAACTTGCTATGATAACAGACAAAAATGCAAAGTATTTAGGTACAGATGGTAGTAGGTGTGTATATTGTGCTAATGGGGGTTTCTAGACGCTCTCTTCTTATTGCTTTAATTTTCTCAGAAAAGGAAAAGCAAGAACACTGGCTGAGAGTGAGAAGGAGAGAAGAGGTGTTAGGTGTTTGGAGAGAAGAATGAAAAAGACATTTGGAGAATGAGAGAATAATTAACTAGAGACTCAGAATAAAATTATCAAGACAGTATAAATGACTCTCTTGGGGTTCAAAATCATGAATTTAAATGAGTCCAGGCTCGCTTCTGAACAGCTATTAATTGCCAAAAAATTTTAATGAATTAAATTCTGCCTCACCTATTTTCCCTCCTTCTGTTCTCTGCAGATACACAGGAAATATTTAATTCATTTTTTTTCATTGTAGCCTAGCAAATAGTTGGAAATCATTACTATGAGCCATCCCCTGCCTATTCTTTCTTAGACTAAGCTTACATTTCCTTCTTTGACGTGTATGTATCTTAAGACCCTTCATTTCCCTGCAGATATGCTTCTCATTATTAAAGTCTATCCTAAGATGTAGATCACACTAACTATCCACACCTCTTCATTAATATTGTGTATGAGCACCTGATCTTTCTAGTCTTAAACCATGGAGGCAACTATTTGGTTAAGCTGAACACTGCATGTGTAAGTATGAAAATTACTTTGCAAATAATGGCCGTGTTCTGTGCCACTCTTTTCTATGCTTTGGTCCCAGAAAATGAATAAGCTACTCCTACAAATCAAAAACCATTAGAACTTCATCAAGATGCAATGGATGTCAAGGGAACCAGGTCCTGACCCCAGCTCAGTACAGGGATTTGAGCAAGTGACTTTCCTTCTCTGACCCTCATTCTCTTCACTCCTGTGATTGCTGGTACTAGATGTTGCCGTGATCTCTCCCTCCTCTGCATTTCCACTGATTTCTTGGTGCCTTCAATCTGTGACATAGATATCACCAGAATAGAATATTTCAAACTCAGCTAGCTCTAGGAGAGTCGGTTGCTTCTTTTCTCAGCTTGAGGATGTACTCATGCCCCTCTTTCCCCATACCATGCCTATCTGAATATGACAGCATGCAAAAATAGTTTTAGTTTCTAGTGTGCCCAGTTTCATATTATGGGTGAATTTGAATCTGTCCTCAAATGGTTTACACCAACTGTTGGAAACTTTCTTTATTACAACTTGCTAAAACACATGGCTCTACAGCTGCAGAAATTAGTTTCATCCTCAATATTTCTCGTTTAGCAGTAAACATCAAATGTAACCCAGGAGTGAATAAGAAATTGGTATGTAAAAAAAATAGGTGGAAATTTTCAATAATATTCAAATAATATTTCTAAATTTTAAAGATAAACAAAACATCCAATACTTATTATCCTACTTTGTTTCTTACATAAGCCCAATAGGATGTTCTGGGTATTTTATGAATAATGGAAGCATAAGTGTAATTTTATATTGTGGCAGCCTGCTGATATATATCTGACATAATCCCACAATATAAAGTTCTCAGTGTCATTTTTAAAATATACTCCAATGAAAGAGAAGAGATGAATCAACTCCATGCGGTGAGAGTAATCCCTGTGGTTAGAATCCAGCCCATTTGGCATTTGGCAGCCATAATACTCCCCCCAGTACATAGATTAAAATCCCCTTGAACTCTGGAATTGTGTGTGTCGGTTGCGTCACTGAAAGGGGGACTACTGCCTTAGTAATCCTAGTACAGCAGTTATGTATATCTGCTCTCTGACTGTCCATTCACACTATTACCACCATATGTGTTTCAAAAGTGGTTTTTTTTAAATGAGATACTTGACCTGTAAAGGTAGTTGGATATCCACGTTCCCCTTCATATGAGAATATTTAGAAGTGTCATAGCATTTTTCTGTCAAAATAGTTGCGATTTTTAGATTATTGTGAGTTTTAATCATGATGGTCCAAGAATATAAAAGTTTTTCTCAACTGGTCATAACCTAAAATTCATTTATTCACTAATTCAATTATTTTTGTGTTGCCTGTCTATATCTATTTCTCCAAATAGTTAAGAAAATTTTGGGTCTTTCTTATAGCCCCAGATATTATCAAAATGTTGTGTTTCTGATCATCCTAGCTGATTTGATTTCTGAGTATCCAACCAAAGCCCTTAATGAATTGAGGGAAAGTACAATTGCAAATGATTCAAAGGATGAAAACCCAGGGGACAGGTATAATAAAAATAGCCCTCTATGTTTGCAAAAATTGGTCAGTTAGTTGGTCATATATTTGGAAACAATGATTTATAGAACAAGTTTTGTCTTAATTCAGTGCCTTTTATATGACAAAAAGATCATTTTCAGAGGCAAATATCTCATAATAAATAATGATTAAAAATATATTTTATAGACCCACCTCTATCTACATAAAAACAAGCTAATTTCCTATAAAATTATTGAATTATTGATAGCTAACATTGGTTTGAAGAAAAAATTAAAGTATTAAAACAAGCAAAAATTCGTATTTCTTACTGAATATACCTCTTAATAGAGCTTCCACCACTAGAACCAGAGCTTCTTCTAGAAAGACACTTTTCTATTCATCATATGTTACTAATACCAGAGCAAAGATTCTTTATCAAAGTAAATGGTCTTTAAAAGGTATTACGTAAGCTTAAAATCTGATAATACTCACTATGATAATGAGAAAATGCAGAATATAGCTTTGCTACATATTGCGGATAGGAAAATAAATTTGTCTACTATTTCTGGAGGACAACTGGTCAAATTACTGAAAGCATTTAAAGTTAGAATATGCTAAGACCCATGAATTCCACTTCTAGGAATAATATCTCAAGGATATTTCAGAAAGTTAGTAAAGTTACAAGTCCATGAGTTTTCATTATACTGTAGTTAACATTGGCCATTATTGTCTAAACTTTCCGGTGGTAAGGAACTATTCACATAAATTATATTATATCCATACAATTGGATACCGATCAGCTGTTAAACCTACTCAACTGTAAACTTTTCACCTCTGTAAGGATGTCTAATATGTATCATAAACCTTACACAATCAAAAGAGAATTCTTCATGCCAGCCCCTACAATTCTGTTCCTCCTTTAGTTTTCCCCATTCCAGTAACACTGCCGTATTTCCAGCCACTAAAGCAAAATATCTATAGTTCTGCTATCTGATACTGTGCTATTAAGCCCTTGAAATGTGGCCTACACAATTTGTGTAAATGTTTTATGTTATAAACATAAAATGTTTATAAGTGTAGGCATATAATGTACATATGTGTACACATGCGTTTACATATATAGTATGCCTATATGTGCACAATATATACATATATTTGTAGATTCATACAATGGAATATTATTCAGCTTGAGAAAACAAATTCTGCCACATGGGACAATATGGATAAACCTGGAGAACATTATGCTAAGTGAAATGAGCCAATCACAGAAAGGCAAATTCCACTTACATGAGGAATCTAAATAGTCCCCATCAGAGAAACAGAGGAGAATGGTGGTTGCCAAAAGCTGGGGGAGAGGGAATGGGGAGTTGCTAAATCAACAGACTTTAATGTCAGTTAAGCAAGATAAGTTCTAGAGATCTGTACACTTAAAATTTTAGCACAGTAGATCTCATGTTAAATGTTCTTTTTAAATTTTTAAAGATTTTATTATTTGACAGAGAGAGAGAGAGAGACAGCGAAAGAGGGAACACAAGTGGGGGCAGTGGGAGATGGAGAAGCAGGCTTCCCGCTGAGCAGGGAGCCTGATGTGGGGCTCGATCCCAGGACCCTGAAATCATGACCTGAGCCAAAGGCAGACGCTTAATGACTGAGCCACCCAGGTGCCCCTCATGTTAAATGTTCTTATCACAAACACAAAAGAGAAAAATCAGTCATGACTTGTATCATTTATTTAAACTGCAATATATTGATTTGGCACATTGTACAATAGATTCCATGAAATAGGTTTTCACACAATAATGACTAATTAGAAGTAATTTAATTTTGATTTGATCCTTTGTCAACTTGCAACATGCTCATTTCAGACATTGCCTGTTACTCTAAGTATTAGTGTATAGTTACTGTATCTAATGGGTCAGATCAAGTTTGGTTTACAAAGGCATGGTATTTCATTATTTGCCATCACTATGAGAAAGAGAGAAATGATTTTAAAAGGGTGTATTAATCACTGGGAAAATACATAGTTACACCTGTATAGTCCTGAGAGAAATGTCTCAAAGTCACCACAAAAAGAAGGTAATATTGAACAGGAACAAGGGCATTTTGAACTCAAAGTAAACAGCATTTACCTCACAAATAAGCTGGTGGTCCGAAACTCATAACATCAAATAATTTTTCAAATGAGAAAAAACAGTGAATATTCATTTGAAAATAGAGAATTTAAGCAGGTAGGATTTAATTAACCAAACTGGAACATCGCCAGACCTCTTCAGCTAACATCTCTGCTCATTAATAGATAACATTATTCCTGCCCTGCTAAACCCGATGTCAGGAACAGAAAACATCCTTGCTTCCCTTCCTCATTGGTAAATATCCAAAACTAAAGAGGATATTAAAATGCACAAATTTCAAATAAAAAATGTTTCCCCATAAAAGAAGTATAGCCGCCTTTCCACTGTTAAACTGTTACCATTGGGAAGAATTCATGTATCAGCAATATCACCATACTTTCAAATATGAGACCAGGTTATGTAATGATTACTGCCTACTACAGTGGACTTGTCATGTTTTATCTACCCAGTACCTGTTCCCTTTCCTTCTTTTCCAAGTTGCATCCTATTTTTGATGGAACTGCTCTTGCCTGATCCTTCCAATAATGTGATTACAGTGGAAACCACGCCCCAACCCACAGTGATAACCTAGCACTAGATGCACGATCCACGCTAGGTTTTTTCCCAGGATATTTAAAATGCATGTATGGGAGGAGTGACTTTTTTCTCTCTGATACGGAATTTGGGAAGCTGTGGCCCCCAGATATCTGCAGCACCCAGATAACTGCTGATATACATTTGAGCCTCATGAGGAAGTCTGAGAGGATGATGCAGACACAAAAGATCAGTTGAGAAAACAGCTCGAGAGACAGTCAGAATGGAATTTGAAGGTATGATTCCAGTCCCTGAAGTCTCCAGAATTTATTTCCACCTTGCTAGATTTGGTGGTTTAGTTATGCCCCATAACCTTGCTAACTGTTGCCACTAGCTATGTGTGCACGTATACACACACACACACACACACACAGCTGCTCTCTGTTTAAGGTAATTCATGTTGTCAGTTGCAATAATAAAAAAAAATCTGTGTCACCAACAAAGGACATAGGAGCTGTATAAATAGGCAGCAATAAGTCCATTCCTATTTTTCAACATAAATGACATGTTGGCTCAGTGTAGATGCCATACAATCGCTATGCTACAGAATTTCATGGAAGAACATGTAATACAAAAAAAAAAAACCATTGGATTTTATTTCACAGAAGTTTCACCCCACCTAGCCCTATTTGAGTTAACATCAAAGGCCTTCTAAAAGAATGTAAATATAATGTCTTTATTCAGTTCCCTAATTTTAAGCAAATCAGACCAAGACTTTTGATGAATTCTTATAAATTTTGCATGTCCTTCTACATGGGAAAGCAGAACTTATCTTAACACATTTCAGTGAAAGGGTTATTGGGTGACCTTAAAATCTTCAACAACAACAAAACTATCCAGCATTAGAAAACAGATTAATATACTGGAAATTATCAGATAACTTACGGATTACCTATGAGTAGATGGGTTCACCACCACAAAATTATTTTAAAAAGGTTCGGAAGATATCACTAATACGAGAAAAATCTAATTTGGTTGCAGGCCGACATCATTCATTTATTCAGTAAATATTTTCTCCACACCTTCTGTATGTCAGACATTGTTAGAGGCACTGTAATAACACTGGTGAACAAAGTCTGGCCTTTGCTACTGATATTCTAGGACATCACTGGCCAATAGAAATACAGTGAGAGCTACACAGGAAAGTCACATCTGTAATTTTTAATTTTCTTAGTAATAAATTTTAAAAAGTTAAAAACCTAATTTTAATAAAAGATTTCATTCAATGCTCATGGATTGGAAGAACAAATATCGTTAAAACGTCTATGTTACCCAGAGCAATCTACACATTCAATGCAATCTCGATCAAAATACCATGAACATTTTTCACAAAGCTGAAACTAATAATCCTAAAATTTGTATGGAACCAGAAAAGACCCTGAATAGCCAAAGGAATGTTGAAAAAGAAAGCCAAAGCCAGTAGCATAACAATTCTGGACTTCAAGCTATATTACAAAGCTGTAATTATCAAGATAGTACAGTAATGGCACAAAAACAGACACATAGATCAATGGAACAGGATAGAGAACCCAGAAATGGACCCTCAACTCTATGGTCAGCTAATCTTTGATAAAGCAGGAAAGAATATCTAATGGAAAAAAGACAATCTCTTCAACAAATGGTGTTGGGAAATTTGGACAGCCGCATGCAAAAGAATGAAACCGGACCATTTCCTTACACCTTACATGAAAACAAACCAAAATGCATGAAAGACCTAAATATGAGACAGGAATCTGTCAAAATCCTAGAGGAGAACACAGGGAGCAATGTTTTTGATCTCAGCCATAGCAACTTCTTACTACGCACATCTCCAAAGGCAAAGGAGACAAAAGCATAAATGAACTACTGGGTCTTCATCAAGATAAAAAGCTTTTGCACAGCAAAAGAAACAGTCAACAAAACCAAAGACAGCCTACAGAATGGGAGAAGATATCTGCAAATGTCTTATCAGATAGAGGGCTAGTATCCAAAATCTATAAAAAACTTATCAAACTCAACACCCAAAAAACAAATAGCCCAGTCAAGAAAGACAGAAGACATGAACAGACAATTCTCCAAAGAAGACATACAAATGAAAAAATGCTCAACATCATTCGTCATTAGGCAAATACAATTCAAAACCACAATGAGACACCACCTCACACCAGTCAGAATGGCTAAAATTAACAAGTCAGGAAACAACAAATATTGGTAAGGATGTGGAGAAAGGGGAACCCTCTTACACTGCTGGTGGAAATGCAAGCTGGTGCAGCTACTCTGGAAAACAGTATGGAGGTTAAAAATATGGAGGTCAAAAAGTTAAAAATAGAGTTACACTATGACCCAGCAATTCCACTACTAGGTATTTACCCAAAAGATACAAACGTAGTGATCTGAAGGAGCACCTGCACCTCAATGTTTATAGCAGCAATATCCACAACAGCCAAACTATAGGAAGAGCCCAGATGTCCATCAATGGATGAATGGATAAATAAGATGTACTATATATATATATAGATGTACTATATATATATATACATATATATATATACATATATATATATACACACACACACACACATATACACACACAATGGAATATTACTCAGCCATCAAAAAAATGAAATCTTACCATTTGCAATGACATGGATGTTATGCTAAGTGAAATAAGTCAATCAGAGAAAGCCGATTATCATATGATTTCACTTATATGTGGAATTTAAGAAACAAAACAGAGGATCATAGGTGAAGGGAGGGAAAAGTAAAATAAGATGAAATCAGAGAGGAAGACAAACCATAAGAGACTCTTAACTATAGGAAACAAACAAGGTTGCTGGAGGGGAGGAGGGTGGGGGGATAGGGTAACTGGGTGTTGGGCATTAAGGAGGGCATGTGATGTAATGAGCACTGGGTGGTATATAAAACTGATGAATCACTGAACTCTACCTCTGAAACTAATAATATGCTATGTTAATTAATTGAATTTAAATGAAATAAATTTTTTTTTATAAAATAAAAATTCCTTTTTTAAAGGAAAATAAAATACTATCATTTCAACACGTAAACAAAATTTTAAAATATTGGTGAGCTATTTTACATATTTTCACCTTGAGTACTTAAAATCCATTGTGTATTTTATACTTTAATTTTGACTAGCCATATTGCAAATGTTCACTAGCCACAAATAGCTGGTGGCTACCATATTGGCCAGCACAGTTCTATAGGCTAAAAAGAGCTAATGTCTTATGGAGGGTCAGAAACAACAACCCTAGGAGATCTAGTACTATGATTATCTCTATTTTATCAACAAGGTAGCTGAACAACGGGGATTTAATTTGTCTAAGGTCACACAGCATCTAAGTGCCTCTGTATCTATTTCTACACAGCAAACCACCCCAAACTTGGTTTCATAAGAGAAGAATTTATTATTTCATCCTGTCCCATGGGTTACCACACTGAGCTGAGAGGTCCCTTACTGTGCCTCTAAAGATTACAGCTGTGGTTGGAGTCATGTGAGGGCCCAATGGGATGGACAAGGATGGTAGCTGCTTCACTTACATGTCTTTTGCCTCAGATGGGATAGCTAGAACAGCTGGGTTCTTGGAAGACTTCTCTGTCTCTCTGTCTCTCTCTCTCTATCTCCATGTGTCTTTCTGTTTGGCTCATTTGGGCTTCCATATAGCATGGAAGTCTCATGGTGATTGAATTTTGAGCCTGGTTTCCCCAGAGAAAACATCCCAAAAGTTCCAAGTGGAGGCTGCAGGGTTTCTTATGACTTAGCCTGGGAAGTCACTCCTATCATATTTTACCCTCAAAATGTGAGTCTCAGGGCCAGCTCAGATTCAATGGGAGAGGACATGCACACTGGGAAGCTGGTAGACCAGTTCATTGACAGTCTATCTTTGGAGATTTAGAGTAGTCGAGTAAGAATTTAAAAACCAGTGAGCCAGCATCAGAAATAGTATGTTTAATAACTATGGTATATTGTCTTTCATTATAATGTCTTACATTTTTTTTTGTATTCCCCAATACCTAGTATTTTTTTCTCTTTTCTTTCTTTTTTTTCCCTGAAGAATAGTCCATTGCATGGATAGACCACAATACCTAGTATTGTGTCTAGAACATAACAAGTGCTTAATGGATGCTTGCAAATTAAATAAATAGATGCTGATTTATACATTCTATTTATCTTTGTCTATAGTGTATGGGACTTTCATTTTGAGATCAGTGTCACAAACATACCTAAGTCCTCAAGGCATTCAAAGCACCATATTCTGTACTACAGGGAACATTATAAGATTTAATGTCCCTTGAAATCAATAGCTGGGTATTATTCTTGGATTTCTCCCTACTGAGCAGAGGAGTATTATTTATTTAGTACGTGCTTGATAAACATATAGAATTTTTTTTTAAGATTTTATTTATTTCTTTGACAGACAGAGCACAAGCAGGGGGAGCAGGCAGAGGGAGAGGGAGCCCAATGCAGGGCTTGATCCCAGGATCCTGGGATCATGACCTGAGGTGAAGGCAGAGCTTAACTGACTGAACCACCCAGGTGCCCAACATGTAGAATTTTAAAAGACACAAAATGAAGTCTAAACCAGGATCCTACAGGCAAGGAAATCTGGACGTGTGGATATAGACTTCCAGGCTATTGTTGTAGGAGAGCTTAGATTGATGGGAATGGTGTTTAATAGCAACAGATATTAGCATACCAAATCACCTTTTCTACTGTGCATATATGTTTTGAAATATATTCTAGCTACCTAGCTAGCAGCTCGGAGACATAAAGCATACGTAGTATATCGTGTGTGCTATGGCACCTGGAATTCTAAACACCCATATGATTTGTGTTGCCAGAAGTGCCTCAGTTGGCCAAGAACCTTCTGTTCATCTGACAGTGAACTAGAGGGAACTGTGGTTATGTTATTTTCTTCCAAAGTTTAACTAAAATGACTACCATCCATGTTAAATAATTACCACTATTAAATATTTATAGGCATAAGACCATAGATCTGCCTTGAGGACTTTATTATGAGGAAAACACAATAGTATTTAATGGACACAAATGGCAACATTTTATCAATTGCTTACAGCAATAAGGAAAAACTTTGCTGAGATATTCTTATTTCCCTAATTATTATCGTTACCTACAGACTGGAGCTTCTTCTGGATGATGTTAGACACATTACCACACTGAGGTTTAATGCTGGAGCAAGACATGAAGTCCTGATTTGCTCCCTCTTTCTTTCTCATATCTGAATTTTCCACGATGATTTTGAGAAAAACAGTAGCTACCAGACCAGGATAGATTTTTGTGCAGGACCCTGTGCAGTGTAATGGTGTCACCCATCTGGTTTCACAGACAGCCTCCTGAGGAGCACATGGAAGTACAGAATCTCTTCACACAGAGAAGTTCTGATAATTTAAGGTAATCACCGCATCTATGAATATGAGGATCTTCCTTACGGCATGGCTGAGAAACACTGAGTTCCTACTTTTAACACACTAAGAACAGTGCGTGGCACATAATTAACCTTTAATAAATGTTGGAAATTATTACTGTTATTATTACCATCTGCATCATTAAAGTCGTGTCTTTAACGAGGGTTAGATTTTTTTCAGTACAACTATTTGTTTTACTACAGGCAGATTAGTATTATTCATTATACTTTCTTCTTTAAGTACTGTTTTTAAGGTAGCACTACTGAATTACATTTTAATTAAATACCCACAGATGATATCTCATCAGTTTCCCTTTTCCGAAATGTAAAGAAGTACGGTTTCAATCATGGTCATTCTTAGTTTGCACTTTTGGCTGGAAATGAGCTTTCTATCTAAAGTGCACTGGCTTGACATCCAAAAATTAAAAAACAAAAATCATAAATAGGTTTTGATGGGTCTTTGCAAAATATAACCAATTATTGATCTGAAATCCTGCTTAGCCACAACAGACTACTCTGTAATCAATTACATTGGGGGGTCTAACCTATAGATAGAAGACATGAAAAAGCCGAGTTAATGACTTTTTCAACTGGCCAAATGATATCCCTGGGGGCGAAATGTAATCCTCAGACTGTCAGTAATTTCCAGTTGTTGCTGCCACACTTGCTGTTGGAGGAGCAGAGCTTCCTACTGCTGAGCCAACAAGCTACTCTAGACCATCAGTTAGGTTTCCAAAATAAAAGACTGATGCAAGCCATTTTGTCTCTCTCTTCCAAATACTACTGATCTTCCTATTTCCATGGTAACCAACTCCTGCTGGCATGATCAAGAAAAAACTGATTTGGGATTTTAATTAATTGCTTAGAAATGGAAATGTAACAGGGACTGGCAGTTCAACTAAGCACATTTTGCAAAGTGAATAAAAATAGAGTTTCTGAAATACTTGAAATTGTTTCAGTGGCTATAGCACATCTTTTGCTAGACACCTTAATTTATTCCATTCTCCAAAATAAATCTGCCAAATGTACTAAGCCATTTTGTCAACACAAATCATTTTGGCAAATACTTTAATCCCTCTTCTAAACAAAATGCATTGTAATTTAAAAAATCTAACCCATCGGTGTGAACCCACTGGGTTCCATCTGAAAATACTTCTAAGATATTAGTAGATCATGTTTAAAGGAGCTGTCATCTCCTATTTGTAAAAGAGGGCCCCTGTTCCTGTTGCCTGCTTATAAATAAATTCCTTGAATTTCCCCCACTGTAGCAGTAGTTCCTACCATTGGTAGAAAAAAAAGCCTTAAGGTAATCTTTTTGCACGGATGTTAAGAGCCTAGGGTCTGGAGCCAGGTGGAATAGGTTCGGATCTTGGCTCCTTCTTGCTACCTGTATTACCTGGGGTAAGTTTCTTAATCAGTCAGAGCCTCTGATTCCTCATCTGTAAAATGAATAACCACTTATAAGATTGCTGTAAGAATTATATGCATTAATAAATGGAAAATCTGGAATGGTACCTAGAAGATAGTGAAGATGTAGTAAGTGCAAGTTACTATTTTTAATATTTTATATCACTATCTTTTAGTCTATATGTAAACTCAATTTTGGATTTCCTATAGTACTTGGCTTTAAATATTCCCTTTAGAGCTATAATACACTGAGAATTGGTTAAAAATCATTTTCCATTACCAGGTCTGAGCTGTCTTTTCTGTAGAGAAATAGTAATTCCTGATAGAAGCTATACAAAGCAATGTCATCTAATGCCAAATAAATGATTAGTAAAGATTTCAAAGTAAAATTTTCTCCAGTAGGAAGAAGTGATATAGTTCCGAAGTATTTCTGGAATAGGCACCACACTCTTGAGTTGCAAGTGTTTTTGTTTTGGTCTGGCTTTTAAACTTCCATGCAGACAAGCAATCCTGAATGATGCCATCTGTGGGAGGAAAACCAGCTTTAAATGGAAAGATCCAGTAGTACTGACTGCCAGGGACCTATTCAATACGGACATTATTACAATGTCGGATCTAGAGTTCAGAATCATCACTTTAAAGATACTAGCTGGGCTTGAAAAAAAGCATGGAAGTTATTAGAGAAATGTTTTCTGGAGAAATAAAAGAACTAAAATCTAACCAAGTTGAAATCAAAAAGGCTATTAATGAGGTGCAATCAAAAATGGTGGCGCTAACTGCTAGGATGAATGAGGCAGAAGAGAGAATCAGTGATATACAAGACCAAGTGATGGAAAATAAAGAAGCTGAGAAAAAGAGAGATAAACAACTACTGGATCATGAGGGCAGAATTCAAGAGATAAGCAATACCATAAGATGAAACAACATTAGAGTAATTGGGATCCCAGAAGAAGAAAAAAGAGGGAGAGGGGCAGAAGGTATGTTGGAGCAAATTACAGCAGAGAACTTCCCTAATTTGGGGAAGGAAACAGGCAACAAAATCCAGGAGGCACAGAGAACCCTTCTCAAAATCAATAAAAATAGGTCAACAACCCGACATCTAATAGTAAAAATTACGAGTCTGAGAGACAAAGAGAAAATCCTGAAAGCAGCTTGGGAGAAGAGATATGTCACCTACAATGGTAGAAACATTAGATTGGCAACAGACCTACCTACAGAGACCTGGCAGGCCAGAAAGGACTAGCATGATATATTTAGAGCACTAAATGAGAAAAATATGCAGCCAAGAATACTATATCCAGCTAGGCTGTCATTGAAAATAGAAGGGGAGATAGAAAGCTTCCAGGACAAACAAAAACTAAAGGAATTTGCAAACACAAAACCAGCCCTACAAGAAATATTGAAAGGGGTCCTCTAAGCAAAGAGAGAGCCTAAAAGCAACATAGACCAGAAAGGAACACAGACAATATACAATAACAGTCACCTTACAGGCAGTATAATGGCACTAAATTCATATCTTTCAATAGTTACCCTGAATATGAATGGGCTAAATGCCCCACTCAAAAGACACAGGCTATCAGACTGGATTAAAAAACAATACTCATCCATATGCTGTCTGCAAGAGACTCATTTTAGACCCAAAGACACCCCCAGATTGAAAGTGAGGGCATAGAAAACCATTTACCATGCTAATGGACACCAAAAGAAAGCTGGGGTGGCAATCCTTATATCAGACAAATTAGATTTTAAACCAAAGACTGTAATAAGAGATGAGGAAGGACACTATATCCTACTTAAAGGGTCTATCCAACAAGAAGATCTAACAATTGTAAATATCTATGCCCCTAACATGGGAGCGGCCAATTATATAAGGCAATTAATAACAAAAGCAAAGAAACACACCGACAACAATACAGTAATAGTGGGGGACTTTAACACCCCCGTCACTGAAATGGACAGATCATCTAAGCAAAAGATCAACAAGGAAATAAAGACTTTCAATGACATACTGGACCAAATGGACTTCACAGACATATTCAGAACACTTCACCCCAAAGCAACGGAATACACATTCTTCTCTAGTGCCCATGGAACATTCTCCAGAATAGCTCACATTCTAGGTCACAAATCAGGTCTCAACTGGTACCAAAAGATTGGAATCATTCCCTGCTTATTTTCAGACCACAATGCTTTGAAACTAGAACTCAATCACAAGAGGAAAGTTGGAAAGAGCTCAAATACATGGAGGTTAAAGAGCATCCTATTGAAGAATGAATGGGTCAATCAGGAAATTAATGAAAATTTTAAAAATTCATGGAAACCAATGAAAATGAAAACACAACTGTTCAAAATCTTTGGGATGCAGCAAAGGTGGTCCTAAGAGGAAAGTATATAGCAATACAAGCCTTTCTCAAGAAACAAGAAAGGTCTCAAATACACAACCTAACCCTACACCTGAAGGAGCTAGAGAAAAAACAACAAATAAGCCTAAACCCAGCAGGAGAAGAGAAATCATAAAGATCAGAGCAGAAATCAATGAAATAGAAACTAAAAGAACAGTAGAACAGATCAACGAAACTAGGAGCTGGTTCTTTGAAAGAATTAACAAGATTGATAAGCCCCTGGCCAGACTTATCAAAAAGAAAAGAGAAATGACTCAAATCAACAAAATCATGAATGAAAGAGGAGAGATCACAACCAACACCAAAGAAATACAAACAATTATAAGAACATATTAAGATCAACGCTATGCCAGCAAATTAGATAACCTGGAAGAAATGGATGCATTCCTAGAGGTGTATCAACTACCAAAACTGAACCAGGAAGAAATAGAAAACCTGAACGACCTGTAACCACTAAGGAAATTGAAGCAGTCATCCAAAATCTCCCAAAAAACAAAAGCCCGGGGCCAGATGGCTTCCCAGGGGAATTCTACCAAACATTTCAAGAAGAATTAATACCTATTCTTCTGAAACTGTTCCAAAAAATAGAAATGGAAGGAAAACTTCCAAACTCGTTTTATGAGGCCACTATTACCTTGATCCCCAAACCAGACAAAGACCCCATCAAAAAGGAGAATTACAGACCAATATCCCTGATGAACATGGATGCAAAAATTCTCACCAAAATACTAGCCAATAGGATCCAACAGTACATTAAAAGGATTATTCACCATGACCAAGTGGGATTTATCCCTGGGCTCCAAGGTTGGTTCAACATCTGCAAATCAATCAACGTGATACAATACATTAACAAAAGAAAGAACAAGAATCATATGATCCTCTCAATAGATGCAGAAAAAGCATTTGACAAAGTACAGCATCCTTTCTTGATCAAAACTCTTCAGAGTATAGGCATAGAGGGTACATACCTCAATATCATAAAAGCCATCCATGAAAAACCCACAGCAAATATCATTCTCAATGGGGAAAAACTGAGAGCTTTCCCCCTAAGGTCAGGAATGCGGCAGAGATGTGCACTATCACCACTGCTATTCAACATGGTATTAGAATTCCTAGCCACAGCCATCAGACAACAAAAAGAAATCAAAGGCATCCAAATTGGCAAAGAAGAAGTCAAACTCTCACTGTTTGCAGATGATATGATACTTTATGTGGAAAACCCAAAAGACTCCACCCCAAAACTGCTAGAACTCATACAGGAATTCAGTAAAGTGGCAGGATATAAAATCAATGCACAGAAATCAGTGGCATTCCTATACACCACCAACAAGACAGAAGAAAGAGAAATTAAGGAGTCGATCCCATTTACAAGTGCACCCAAAATCATAAGATACCTAGCAATAAATCTAACCAAAGAGGTAAAGGATCTGTACTCAGAAAACTGTAAAAGACTCATAAAAGAAATTGAGGAAGACACAAAGAAATGGAAAAACGTTCCATGCTCATGGATTGGAAGAACAAATATTGTGAAGATGTCAATGCTACCTAGAGCAATCTACACATTCAAAGCAATCTCCATCAAAATACCATCCACTTTTTTCAAAGAAATGGAACAAATAATCCTAAAATTTGTATGGAACCAGAAAAGACCCTGAATAGCCAGAGGAATGTTGAAAAAGAAAAGCAAAGCTCGCAGCATCACAATTCTGGACTTGCAGCTCTATTACGAAGCTGTCATCATCAAGACAGTATGGTACTGGCACAAAAACAGACACATAGATCAATGGAACAGAATAGAGAGCCCAGAAATGGACCCTCAACTCTATGGTCAACTAATCTTCGACAAAGCAGGAAAGAATGTCCAATGGAAAAAAGGCAGTCTCTTCAAAAAATGGTGTTGGGAAAATTGGACAGCCACATGCAGAAGATTGAAACTGGACCATTTCCTTACACCACACACAAAAATAGACTCCAAATGGTTGAAAGACCTCAATGTGAGACAGGAGTCCATCAAAATCCTAAAGGAGAACACAGGCAGCAACCTCTTCGACCTCAGCCGCAGCAACTTCTTCCTAGAAACATTGCCAAAGGCAAGGGAAGCAAGGGCAAAAATGAACTATTGGGACTTCATCAAGATAAAAAGCTTTTGCACAGCAAAAGAAACAGTCAACAAAACCAAAAGACAACCGACAGAATGGGAGAAGATATTTGCAAATGACATATCAGATAAAGGGCTAGTATCCAAAATCTATAAAGAACTTATCAAACTCAACACCCAAAGAACAAAGAACCCAATCAAGAAATGGGCAGAAAACATGAACAGACATTTTTCCAAAGAAGACATCCAAATGGCCAACAGACACATGAAAAAGTGCTCAATATTGCTCAGCATCAGGGAAATCCAAATCAAAACCTCAATGAGATACCACCTCACCCCAGTCAGAATGGCTAAAATTAACAAGTCAGGAAATGACAGATGTTGGCGGGGATGCGGAGAAAGGGGAACCCTCCTACACTGTTGGTGGGAATGCAAGCTGGTGCAGCCACTCTGGAAAACAGTATGGAGGTTCCTCAAAAAGTTGAAAATAGAGCTACCATATGATCCAGCAGTTGCACTACTGGGTATTTACCCCAAAGATACAAATGTAGGGATCCGAAGGGGTACGTGCACCCCAATGTTTATAGCAGCAATATCCACAATAGCCAAACTGTGGAAAGAGCCAAGATGTCCATCAACAGATGAATGGATAAAGAAGAGGTGGTATATATACACAATGGAATATTATGCAGCCATCAAAATGAATGAGATCTTGCCATTTGCAACAACATGGATGGAACTGGAGGGTGTTAGGCTAAGCGAAATAAGTCAGTCAGAGAAAGACATGTATCATATGACCTCACTGATACGAGGAATTCTTAATCTCAGGAAACAAACTGAGGGTTGCTGGAGTGGGGGGTGGGGTGGGAGGGATGGGGTGGCTGGGTGATAGACACTGGGGAGGGTATGTGCTATGGTGAGCGCTGTGAATTGTGTGAGACTGTTGAATCACAGATCTGTACCTCTGAAACAAATAATGCAATATATGTTAAGAAAAAAAAAAAAGAAGATAGCAGGAGGGGAAGAATGAAGGGGGGAAATCAGAGGGGGAGATGAACCATGAGAGACAATGGACTCTGAAAAATAAACTGAGGGTTCTAGAGGGGAAGGGGGTGGGATGATGGCTTAGCCTGGTGATGGGTATTAAAGAGGGCACGTTCTGCATGAAGCACTGGGTGTTATGCACAAACAATGAATCATGGAACATTACATCAAAAACTAATGAAGTAATGTATAGTGACTAACCTAACAATAAAAATTAAAAAAAAAAAATCTAGATAATGAGTATATCCATCACCCGAAGTTTCCTCATGCCCCTTTGTTATCTGTCCTTCTGCTCCCACCCCTCATCCCCAGGCAACCACTGGCTGGCTCTCTGTCATTATCAATTACTTTGCATTTTCTTTCATGCAGTATAATTATATTGAGATTCTTCCATATTGTTTTATGCATCAAGAGTTCACTTCATTCCTTTTTATTACTAAGTAGTATTTGACTATATAGACACACAAAAATTTGTACATTTATCTGTTGGTGAACATTTGAGTTTATTCTGATTTGGGCCATTACAAGTAAAACTGCTGTGAACATTGGTGTACAAGTCTGGTTGGACATATGCTTTCATTTCTTTTGGGTAAACAGGTAGGACTGGGCTACGTTGTAAGTTCGTGTTTATATTTTAATAAACTGCCAGGGGCACCTGAATGGCTCAGTCGATTAAGTGGCCAACTCTTGATTTCGGCTCAGGGTCCTGAGATCGAGCCCTGTGTTGGGCTCCAAGCTCAGCACGGAATCTGCTTGAGGATTCTCTCCTTCTCCTTCTGCCCCTACCCCCTCTTGCACGCTCCCTCTCTCTCTAAAATAAATAAATAAATCTTAAATAAAAAGGAGAGAAAAAAAAAAACTGCCAAACTGTTTTCCGAGGGAATTTTACCATTTCCTTGATACTACTATGTTCTTTCAGAAGCATCTGAAAATAAGTGTTTTCAAATTATAAAACTACAAAAATAAATACATAAAATTTAATTTAAAATTTAAAATCACAGGGGCGCCTGGGTGGCTCAGTCATTAAGCATCTGCCTTCGGCTCAGGTCATGATCCCGGGGTCCTGGGATCGAGCCCCGCATCGGGCTCCCTGCTCGGGGGTGAGGCCTACTTCTCCCTCTCCCTCTCCCCCTGCTTGTGTTCCCTCTCTCACTTTCTCTCTCTCTGTCAAATAAATAAATAAAATCTTTAAAAAAATAAAATTTAAAATCACAATTTTTCATTTAAAAAATGTTTTCCCAAGGTTTTCTGTGTTTAATTTCTAACGTTACTTAGAACCAGGCACCATAGGAAGATAAAAATGCATTTTAATTAACCATACAGTTAAGCTTTTTATTAAATTCCCAAACAAAAGTTTGATGGAGCACATTCAGATTATTGGGAAATAGGTGTTTGAATCTCTTTGAGCTGTCCAGTCACCATAATTATCCAGTCTGTTCCATGTGTTTATGCTCCCTCCAACATGAAATGACATGGAAGGACTCAGAGTGAATTTTGGCAGCAAACCAATGCAGCAGATCAGAATTGAATGATTTAATGTGGTAAATTGATAATACATGAAGATTATCTGATGAATTTAACTGCAGTACATTGAGGTGAACTGAGTAAGCGTTTTAAAGATTTTTATTTATTTGAGAGAGAGCTAGACAGTGGCAGGGAGAGAGACAGAGAAACAAGACTCCCTGCTGAGCAAGGAGCCCCATGCAGGACTGGATCATGACCCAAGCCGAAGGCAGACGCTTAACCAACTGAGCAGCCCAGGTGCCCCCAAGTAAGTGTTTTAAAGAACGAAAGTTATTGGTTATATTTAATGCCTTGTAATCTAGATGTTTCACCTCTATTGTCAGGAAGTAGAGAACATATCTCAGAAAGAATTTCAAAGCTAACCCCCAAACACACTGCGATAATAGTTGTAGATAATAGTAGGTGTGTTAAAATTCAGAAAGACTCAACTCAGACCCCATCCCGGGCCCCAACTATCAGTCAACTGATCAAAAATATAAAATTAAGAAGCTCCAAAGTGACTTGGCCTAAGACACTGGGGATGATTCATTTCACTTGCAAAACAGGCTTGTTGACTTGGCAGGACTCCAGTTGAGGTTATTCATCTTCAACTTTTTCTGGTTTTTGTTTTTTGGGGGTTTTTTTGGGGGGGGGAGTGTCACTGCCAGAAAGTGAGCAGTGATAATAATTAATGTCAAAAGTTGTTGCATCTTCAAAGCAAGGAAGCTACACCCCAGAGAGTGCTTCCCTAGCAAAGTGAAGAAAAATGCCAAAAAATACACCAAGATTTTTGTTTGTGTTTCTCCTCCCTGTGAAAGAAGCTAATTGAGGGCAAGGCAAAATGAAATAGAACTTTTGACTCCTGAGGTGAAAGAAGACAGCTCCTGGAAAGAACAGCCTGTCAAATTCGCAGCAACACCTTTGTGTGGACCACCATTTAATGCAGAAAAACAGAACCTTGTTTACTGGACATGAGATGTAGAGTATGCTTGTACTCAGCTCTGTTTTTTCCCACTTGGCAAAAGCCCATGTAGAAAATGGCGTTACTGGATAATGCAATTGGAAAGGAACTGATTGGGGAAAAAGTGGACGAGCTGAATGAGACTTGTCCACATTTAAAATATTCTGGAAGATGACATCAACAGAGTCAGTGTTTTTAATAGTAGTAATTTTTTATATTTCCAGTGTTGTGGTTACTAAGTCAATTTTCCAAGCACACCCAGGACTTTAAAATGAAAATATGTTACCTACTCTTCATTGAAGTACTTGTAGAATAAAAACATCAAGTGGCAAATATTAAAGAAATAGAAACTAGACATTAAGCTGATGGTTGCCAAACAGGGAGTGAGTGATATCTAGAAATGACCACAAAAGCCCTTGAATACATAAAACTGTTTTTAATGTATCTTCTTTGTTAAGAACCATTTGTTTAATGGCTCACGTAAATTAAATATATCTAAGAGTGTGTTTGTTTCCATGTGTATATAGGCATATATCCATTCCTGCTGCATCTATGCAATTTCTTAGCCCACTTTTGTCACACTGTTTGCCCTAATCCATGATGGGCAGCCAGATAATGTCATAATCATGAGGATTAATGATGTGTTTTTATTTAGTACTTACCTCTCCTTATATCCTGACATAACTTTTGGGTTCACTCTGATCTTCAGCCTGGTAAATCATTGGATTTCTGAACTTTATTTTACCTTCTTTGTTTGTTTTTCTGGAGGGATCTCCACCTACTTGGGGCCATTGTCTTTCTGAGGAAGTGTGTGTGGATGTGTGTGCGAGGTGGGAGAAGGGGGAGCGCAAGTGTTTCAGGGCAGAAGGGAGGGCTTACTAATAATTTTGGATGCTACCTGCATGCCAGGCCTTGTGATGGATTGGACGCAATTACTCGAATATCTATCAACTTCTGCTTAAAAATGCTTGGAAGCACAGAAATGTTCTCTTTCTAGACTTACTATTGGACCTGAACTCTCTGTTTGGCCTGGGACAATAGAATGAGCCTAAATGTAGCTTCAGAACTCAAACACGACACATTTTCTACTAAAAAGCAACTATGTGGAAGGAAGAAATTTTCTTTGTTGTGATTTTTCTTTTGTTTATTCCATATTTCCCCTAAAAATAGATTTTGAAAATCAAAAAGCTTTCAGGTAACCTTTAACCCAATATGAGAGGAGGCTGGTCAGTTCAAAATCAGTTGACTAAGGATTTGAGTGATATGTGTTATGCATTTCTCAGGCTTCAGTTTGCAACCTTGATCTATTTGGTCTGTTTTCTCTCTTTGCGTTGGCTCACCATAAAACAAATCCCTTATAAGGTTGAGGTCAGTGAGGGTGGCTGCTTGGTGGACTGTGTTAGAAATCTCTGATTTCCATTCCAGACCATTCCTAGAGCTCTCGCTATTTATTCTCTTGCAATATAACTTTCCAACTTATGCAAAAGTATCTCTTACACTATGGGTTACTGACTCTACAATTTAGCAATAGTTTTAAATAGGAATACCCCGTGACATGGCTCTCAAAGGTCTATATTATTCAAAATTATATTTTAGTCTTCAAGATTTAAAAAAAAATAGGAAGAATTTGGCTCTACCTGGAGTTAATAACTAAAAATTCAATATACTCCTACAGGATATAAATGTATTAGTCTCCCTGGGAAAGATGAAACTAATTTAAGAACTTCCCACATATTGAGAACAGTTCACAGAAATTTACCAGCTGCTTCTTTCTGTAAGATAGGATCTAGTGGTTCGGCATATGTGCAGAATGCCAATTAAAACACTACGTACCTTGAGGGCATTAATATGGAGCAAAAGAGAATGACTGATGGGAAGGTCAAAAGAAACTTGGAGAAAGAAACATAGTGCCTGATAAAGAATAATCCTCATTATCCTCTGCAACAATCCACCAACTTGGGGAAAATTATTGTAAATATATGGATGCTGGTAGCTAAGCTCTTTTTCCAGTCTCAAGTTCCTGTGATGGTCAACTCCTGAAGATGAGCAAAATGTCTTAGGAAATCAGCTACTTGCTCTATTCCTACTGGGACAATTTATCCAGGTCTCTTGGTTCTAGAAGGCAATGAGACACAGAACCCTTGGACTGGCAGGAATTGAGAGGCAAGGTGTTCTACCTGGAGAAGGAGTTCATACTCTAGTTAAGAGTTTTCAATAGCCACAGAAAATACTGGCATTCTCTTTTTCTTTTTTTTTTTTAAGTCTTTTTTTTTTTTTAAGATTTTATTTATTTATTTATTTGAGACGAGAGAGACAGAGAGCATGAGAGGGAGGAGGGTCAGAGGGAGAAGCAGACTCCCTGCCGAGCAGGGAGCCTGACGCGGGACTCGATCCCGGGACTCCAGGATCATGACCTGAGCCGAAGGCAGTCGCTTAACCAACTGAGCCACCCAGGCGCCCATTCTCTTTTTCTTTTAAGATACCTTTATTTATTCATTTGAGAGACAGAGGGCAAGAGAGCCCGATGGGGGTGAGAGTGGCAGGTAGAGGGAGAAGCAGACTCACCGCTGAGCAGGGAGCCCGACGCAGGGCTCAATCCTAGGACCCTGGGATCATGACCTGAGCCAAAGGCAGACGCTTAACCTACTGAGCCATCCAGGCACCCTGAAAACAAATTAAATGTGTCTATATTTAGTTTTCTTTCCTGAAATGATTGCAAATTTATATGGCCTATGATAGTTATATTTATTTTTTATGAAGTTGTCCACATCAGCACATGAACTTTTGGAAAATAACCGCATATACTTAAGCAATCAGTTCTTTGTTAATACAGCTGAAAACAGTGGGTGGGCCTTTTTTTTTTTTTTTCAGGTGAGAAAAAGCAGGCTGAGAAGTGAACACCTCACATTGCTTCTGTTTGTTTGAGGCTTTTATCCTCAGGGCTGCGTTCTCTTGGCTGGACGTACCTGTTGATCACACTGCTTAACTGCAATTATTCCAGACAGCTTTTTGGCTCACAGTGTTGTTTCATAGGCTTCATAAATCACACAAATTATTACCGCAATAGAAAACTATAATTACCCACAAACCCTGACATGCCAAAATGTGTATTAATTAGATAAGGTAATAAATACTTTACTGCACATAGCTATAATTATTACCTCAAAAGTGACATATATACATATACCATCTTGATATTATGGAGCAAATGATTCAATATAATGTTTAGTTCATAAGAGAATTGTTATCTAATTTGATTAATTAGTTAATGCCTTTGCAAGGTGTTTCAAATATGAGAAATGATATAGAATTGTTAAGTTTCAAACTTAATGTTATGATCAAATAAGATCAAAACTGTAATTTGCGGAGGGATTTCCTATAGGGATAATTTATAAAAGTTCACGTTTCTTAGTTCTCAATTTGGGTTTACATGGAAAGTCTTAAGAATGATGGTTACAAAAAAAAAAAAAAGAATGATGATTACATGTAAAATTTTGCTCATTTCATTACTGTGATGGTATAAAATAATTTATTCATTATTTGAAAAAACTGAAGAAAACTTTCTGCTAGAAACAAGTATACTGTTTCAAGAGATGTACTTTTTAGGCACCAATCTACTGTGAAATTTCCATGTAGAAAGAAGTTACAGAGTAGATTTTAAAAGAACATACTTGATTAAGGAACATGCATATAACTACTCAGTGCATAACCCATCATTCTGTCACGCTTTAGTGATATGTGAGTTCAGCTGTAGGACAATATGAGGTGAGGAGTGCAACTGTGGTCAACTCTCAGCTACATCCTGGTTTATTCAACCCAACCTCTTGGTTTTCAACTCAGTCTCTTCAATATGTGGAGAAAAAATGGATCTTATTCTTAATGTTCTAAATATTGTGTATAATAATATTTCTATTTGCATCTCAACTGATACACATGACACATTATATCACAATAAAAATTTTCAGGCTGAAGAACATGGAAGAACATTAAGTTTTATGGAAGGGGGAGATAAGTCAACTCAACTGCTTTTTGATTAATTCTGTTTCAAAAAACATGAACACCAGTGGCTTTCACTTAAGTAGAGTTTTTCTTAAGGAACCTTTAAGATGAAGAAATGAAATATAAACTGTCTAATATTTTCCTGTTTAGATAACTATTTTCATGCATTACTTACTTATTATAGTTCTGTGAGTTCAAAGACAATTGCTCCATCTGTCCTCTTTTCATCATTGTTGGGAAATGAGTAGGGAGTGTCACGTGAAAGGAAAATCATGTTACAGGTAACACATGAGCTATTCCACTGTAGAATTTTCTCAAAAATAATAAGAGAGAGACTCCGTCATGGAGACTGTTGGAGTAGTATACCATAGCTGTGCAGCAAATTTTCTGTGTCTAGTCTACTTATTAATGTTTCTCATGAACCTAATGCATTTTAGGCATCCAGTAAATATGTGCTGATTAACTGAATGCAATCAAATGACATTCTGGAGGAGAGGGATGCATTAAGTGACATTGTACTTTATCTGGATAATGGTATCATTGTAACACAATGACTTTGGGAAAATGCAAATAACTCAACGATGCTGCTAATTTAGAATGAAAAATGGTGCCATAAAGTATTATGGGAAGAATGAGGAAGAAACCATTTAAAGAAGAGTTTTAAACACTCAAATTTTGGTTCATGTTTTGGGGATTAATTTGTTCAAAAGCTCTTTATATATTTTTAGAGATTTTATTTATTTATTTGACAGAGAGAGAGAGACAGTGAGAGAGGGAACACAAGCAGGAGGAGTGGGAAAGGGAGAAGCAGGCTTCCCACTGAGCAGGGAGCCCAATGCGGGGCTCGATCCCAGGACCCTGGGATCATGACCTGAGCAGAAGGCAGACGCTTAACGACTGAGCACCCAGGTGCCCTCAAAAGCTCTTTAGAACATTACAGAGAAGGCAAAATACTAGTAACACAAGAATGAAAACCGTCTTAGTGTTATAGCAGAATATATTAGCATATCCTGTATATGCTAATAACTATAAATGTTAGCATATTTTATTATTAACTTTCAATATTAGCATATTAACTATGAAAGTGTAGCATATACAAATACTAGCATACTTATACTTTATTATATATTTTGCAAGAGGCCAGGATACAGGTATGAGCAACTCCAACTCTGGACTGGGATTTCTCCTGTTAGAGCACCCTGCAGTTATTATCATGCTGGCTGTGAAAGAAAGAGGAACCCAAGAGAAATCCATTACGAAAAAGCTACTGATGGTTCGAACTTCTGTGTTTGGGATTAGGCAGGTTAGGTTATTCCTATCAGTCCTCCTACTGAAAACAGAAGAGATGCTGGATAAAAAAAATATATTTTTAAACTTTTTCCTTAGAGGTATTAGAAAGCGATCAGAATAGTAAGAAATCACCACGCCAGAATTTTAGAACAATCAGTAATCCGGAGTGGTAAGTTACCATACTGAAGATATATGTTAATTTGGGAAAACTTGAACTGTAGGGCAAGAGGAATAGAAACAAAATCTCTACAACCACCCAATATTGAAAGTCTAATAGAAGGCATTCGCCCCTTCATTAAGCTGGGTCTTGAAAGAAGCTGCAGTTTTGGGGAAAATAAATGTAGAACAGAAGTATGCCACCCTCCTCATAGTTGGAAAGCTACAGGATTTCTTGAGCTGAGCAGAGGAGGAGAAAAGGGGGACGTGAAAGGAACACCTACCTATTCTAAGTAAAGTAGACTCACCTTTAGCATCATGCCTACTGACATTATTCATTGTGAACCATGTTTGGAAATCTCAAAATTCACACCTTTCAGGACTCCTGTTTACTGTCTTAGGAAAAATAATTTATTCAATCGATCAACCACTTCCTCCATAGGAGCAATACCCATAGGATACAAAGCTGGGGAGTCCTACTCTCACTCTCCAGACGATTATTCGTTTTCCAGCATTGAAGCCCAGTTGTTCAGGGAATGACAAGACTTCAACAATTTATAGGTTGATAAATACAGATTTTCTCCCTTTCCTACTGAGAGGTATTACAACTTTCCTAATTGAATGAGATCCACCTTATTTAATATTAGGAGCCCCCATCTCACAACTACCATGGTTTTTGTACATTAGGTTAGACATTTATAGGGTCTGATGGAGAATCTAGATAGAGCCATAAAATTCATAGAATCCAAGTCACCCAAGAAATGGCAAACCTCCCAAACACATTTATTGTCAGGAAGTAGTTTAGATACTGGCCAGAACTGGGGCTTCTAACTGAATAAAGACTTTGGCATAAGCTCAATACAGGACTCAAGAAACTGTAGCAAGTGGAATTTAGAAATCTACAAGATCAAAGATTTCATCTTAATATCAACAGAGATTGCATCATTAAACATATATTAGTTGAGCTTCTAATCTGTTTCAGATACAGTGCTGAACAACCAGTAATTATGACAGAAGACAAGAAAAATTATTTTCCCCAACAGAATTGCTTATTCATAATGGCTTATGTAATTGTGTTTGCATCATTCTACCTCAGAGTTAATTACAGAAACAGTGTCATTTAAATGAAACAATTACTTAGTATGTGCCAATTTCTGTTCATTCCTATATCCTACACATCTATAATACTATTCAGTGCATAAGAAATACTCAATAATATTTGGAGAATGAGTGAATGAATTAAAAAGTGAATGAATAAAAGTAGTTTCTTTCAGACAATGGCACTTTCCTGTAAGCCTTTAAAAACTATAATATTCTAGCTGGGGCTATGTGAAAAATAACACTATAATTATTCAAATTCTATCTGATGGTTGCTGATATTGTAATTCTTTATTTTTTTAATGCTGGCAACTCTTAATGATTATGTACTTCATAATATAACAACTGGAAATTGCTGAAATGATTTCTGATTAAGTGTACCTAATTTTTGTTTCTTTTTGGGTAAAATTAAAGCAGCAAGAGATGAAAATTAAAAGAAGGAGAGACATAGGTTGTCATCCAGTTTTATGTGAACTGAAAGGTTTATAGTGAGGAGCTGCTGGATGCAATTTCAGTAAGCAAGGATTTTGTAGAGAGATTAGATCAGTTACAAATTGCTAAATCTGATGGCCTAGATAAAAATTTTACCAGAGGCTTTAAAAGAAGTAGAACATGTTTTGGGGAGAAGCAATTGCCTTCTGGATTATATTTTTCAAAGCAAATTAAATGTGGAGAGATTGTGCAACTAGATCCCCAATTAGAATGAAATGATTGCATTTTCAGCTAGAATGGGCAAATCATCTTTATTCTGCAGTTAGGCTTATTTGTTTATGGTCCCCTTTCCTTCATTCGTCAACATAGGGCATTTAGTAAAATACAAAATGTATATTTCTTAAACATTAACTAGAGAAAAGTAAAGCATTTTATTCCTGGAAGAGCCTATACAAGCCTATACAAGGTACTTTATAAATGGAAAAATAATGAACACACACACACACATATGTGTGTGTGTGTGTGTGTGTGTGTATATATATATATAGATACATAGATACAGGTAAATATCCTACCCTTTCTTCTTTTATAAGCAATCACACACCGTGCTAAATCATGGATATGCAAAAGATCTAGCATATAAAAGGCCTAACATTTTTGTTTGATTTTTTATTTTTCTTTTTTTATCACTTCTGTTCTTGGCTTGGAAATAATCTTTAGATGATCTCTCACCTCACCCATAAACTGTGTTGGAATAACTGCAATATATTTCTTCAGACCACTCTGAAGGCTTTAAGCATTCAACTGCATTGTTGGTTTGGGAATTTTTCCAAATGTCAAAATAAAGATCACATTTTAGAAAGACAGCCTCTTCTTGGATTCTTATTAGGGTGTGTGTGTTGTCTGATGAATTGGGGCAGCAGGAGGAGATTTTAGCAAAAGTCCAAAATCTATCTCTTCCTCAAGTGGCCAGGGTTGCACAACAATTTAGAACAAAATGTCATTCAAACTGAGCAGTTTGTCCTCAACTCATAAGACTGTCTTGAATCTTCCTGAAATTGGGAAAAACTCTATATTGCAATCTTGAGCTTCAGCTTTGGCAGTAAAAGTGCATTTGTTGACATGAAAAATGCCATTAACCTTTACTTAGAGAAAGCTTTTTAAAAACTACATTAGTGATGAGGAATGCTCTGAAACTTTCCATCTAACAAACTAAAGGATCAAATGGGTCATCTTATAATTAAAAACAACTAATTGAAAATATCAGAGAATTTAAACAGTGCTTGTAATTTAAGAAAGCATATTACGTATATTAAATACACTAAGGAGAAATTCATCCTTAGTCGGTACTGGCACCATTTTCTGGCAGAAGCCCTTGGGCCAAAAACTCAGTGTTATTTTGCCACTTCTAATTTTATGATACATACATAGCCTAATATGAAGCTTATATACACTCAAGCCATCTCTGGACATGGTCAAATTCAATGATGCAACTGAAAAATTTATTTATTTATTTATTTATTTATTTATTTATTTATTTATTTATTTATTTTTAATCTAATTTTTTCCCCAAATTTTTTATTTTTTATTCTTATGTTAATCCCCATACATTACATCATTAGTTTTAGATGAAGTGTTCCATGATTCATTGTTTGTGCATAACACCCAGTGCTCCATGCAGAATGTGCCCTCCTCAATACCCACCACCAGGCTAACCCATCCTCCTACCCCCCTCCCCTCTAGAACTCTCAGTTTGTTTTTCAGAGTCCATCGTCTCTCATGGTTCGTCTACCCCTCCGATTTCCCCTGCTTCATTCTTCCCCTCCCACTACCTTCTTCTTCTTCTTTTTTTTTTCCTTAACATATATTGCATTATTTGTTTCAGAGGTACAGATCTAAGATTCAACAGTCTTGCACAATTCACAGCACTTACCAGAGCACATACCCTCCTCAGTGTCTATCACCCAGTCACCCCATCCCTCCCACCCCACCCCCCACTCCAGCAAACCTCAGTTTGTTTCCTGCAATTAAGAATTCCTCATATCAGTGAGATCATATGATACATGTCTTTCTCTGTTTGACTTATTTCACTCAACATAATACCCTCCAGTTCCATCCACGTCATTGCAAATGGCAAGATCTCATTCCTTTTGATGGCTGCATAATATTCCATTGTATATATATACCACCTCTTCTTTATCCATTCATCTGTCGATGGACGTCTTGGCTCTTTCCACAGTTTGGCTATTGTGGACATTGCTGCTATAAACATTGGGGTGCACGTACCCCTTCGGATCCGTACTTTTGTATCTTTGGGGTAAATACCCAGTAGTGCAATTGCTGGATCATATGGTAGCTCTATTTTCAACTTTTTGAGGAACCTCCATACTGTTTTCCAGAGTGGCTGCACCAGTTTGATTCCCACCAACAGTGTAGGAGGGTTCCCCTTTCTCCGCATCCCCGCCAACATCTGTCATTTCCTGACTTGTTAATTTTAGCCATTCTGACTGGGGTGAGGTGGTATCTCACTGAGGTTTTGATTTGGATTTCCCTGATGCTGAGCAATATTGAGCACTTTTTCATGTGTCTGTTGGCCATTTGGATGTCTTCTTTGGAAAAATGTCTGTTCATGTCTTCTGCCCATTTCTTGATGGGATTCTTTGTTCTTTGGGTGTTGAGTTTGATGAGTTCTTTATAGATTTTGGATACGAGCCCTTTATCTGATATGTCCTTTGCAAATATCTTCTCCCATTCTGTCGGTTGTCTTTTGGTTTTGTTGACTGTTTCCTTTGCTTTGCAAAAGCTTTTTATCTTGATGAAGTCCCAATAGTTCATTTTGGCCCTTGCTTCCCTTGCCTTTGGCGATGTTTCTAGGAAGAAGTTGCTTCGGCTGAGGTCAAAGAGGTTGCTGCCTGTGTTATCCTTTAGGATTTTGATGGACTCCTGTCTCACATTGAGGTCTTTCAACCATTTGGAGTCTATTTTTATGTGTGGTGTAAGGAAATGGTCCAGTTTCATTCTTCTGCATGTGGCTATCCAATTTTCCCAACACCATTTGTTGAAGAGACTGTCTTTGTTCCATTGGAGATTCTTTCCTGCTTTGTCAAAGATGAGTTGACCATAGAGTTGAGGGTCCATTTCTGGGCTCTCTATTCTGTTCCATTGATCTATGTGTCTGCAAAATTTTTAAAAAATGTAAATTCATTTTAGAAAAGAAGTAAAGGCATTTCACTATGTTCTCCAGCTTATTTAAGAGCAAACCAGGCTAAGGGATACACTCACCCACATCACTCAGCACAGTGTCAGTAGTAAATGACAGTACCGATACAGATAGTAACAACACTAAAGCCAACTACATTTTTCAAGAACTTTTTTTCCTCCTCTTCAGGATTTAAAGTCATTGGAAAAATAAAACTGGGGGGTGGGGAGAATAAACCTTAAGTCTGGATGGTGTGTCTCATTTTTGTTTGAATGATCCAATCCTTTTTTTTTCTCATGTGAAAAATCACAATTGGTTCTTGTCTTAGCCATGAAGCTTCTTATATGCTTTCTGCTGAGACAAGAACCAATTGCAAGAATTGTCCTGCAACTGAGAACTAGCAATCCCCATTATAGAGTTTTTTTTTTTTTTTAAAGATTTTACTTATTTATTTGACAGAGAGAGACACAGCGAGAGAAGGAACACAAGCAGGGGGAGTGGGAGAGGGAGAAGCAGGCTTCCCGCGGAGCAGGGAGCCCAATGCGGGGCTCGATTCCCGGACCCTGGAATCATGACCTGAGCCGAAGGCAGACGCTTAACGACTGAGCCACCCAGGCGCCCTACAGAGGTATTTTTAAGAGGATTAATCAAGCTTGACTAAGGGATGTGAGTCTATATTTAGGTGAGAAAATTACCATCTCGCACTCCCCTTGCATGTTTTACAAAGGATGATCAGAAGCAAGCTGATTTCTCATTTAAATCTGCAGGGCGAAGGAAACAGGTTTTCAAAGATTTTGAGGTATGGCTCGTTCTATTAAATTCAAAGCATGCTCCAGAACAGCTCTATCTATAGCATTCTGTACCTGTGCTCTGTGTATCTACTCTGGAGAGAAATCAGCTGAGAAAATTCCCACGTGCAGACCATAGACCGTGCTTCTACTACCTGAGTTTACAGCAAGTTTTTTCTAAATGGTACTTAGAGCCTGAACAGAGTTACTCCCAGTGGGAAGTCACTTAGCCAGTTTTACTGTGGCAGTCTCAAATACTCTTTCCAATCTTGCTGCAAATAGGAAAAGTTGGACTTTTGCAAAATCAGCAGGAGAGAGTCCCACCTATGGGTGAGGCAAATTGAAATTTAGATTGTGAAAGAGATGCCTTGAGCATCAATCAGAAATGTTTTCAGAGAAAGTGTGAACAAGGAACACTTGAGGTTGGAGGATGCTTTATTTGGGTCAGACTATTTTGGCAAGAATTGTTACATGTTCCAAAATCAGGTCATGGCAGTTGGCAGTGGTGTCTAATATGGAATGAGGTTTGGGGCATACCTCCAGCCCCAAGACTATTTATAGACTTAATAAGGATTCGTAATTTGATCTGGGTTTTATAAATCACCTTTCATCAAAGAGCTCAAATATCTATCATAATAATGATCTCTTCTTTTTTACTCACAAAATCCTTTTGAAGTATAGGAAGGTCTACTGTAATTACACTGGTTTAAAAAAAAGAGAAATCAAAATCCAAGTCATTTAATAATTTTCTCGTGCTTACACAATGGAGCAAGACCCTCTGGTTCACAATTTGGTGCTTTGGCTAAGGAGGAAGGAACCCAATTCTAAAGAAGAACAAGTGCCCCAGAGGGAAAATGGTGCTCCACTTCCTAATCTCTATGGCTATAATCTATGCATCCATTTCTCTTTAATGTGACTTCCTTTCTTAAATTTTTTTAAAAAAAATTATGCACAGCGATGGCTCTCTACTTGAAAATATTTCTTTAAAATTCTACTTATAATCAATCAATAATTTGATTTAAAAAATGATGGTATTAGAAAATCATCAGTGGATGCCAAAAGCAGTAGGTTAAAGTTTGGTGAGAAAGAAGATGTTACATAACCTCAAAGTATCTTGTCACCAATTATTTATTAACTACAGAGGGGGGAAAATGATAAAATTGAGGAGCCTTGTGGATACCATCTCAATTAAGTGACTAAAATCAAAATTCATCAGTAATGGTACAAACCAACATCAAGTTCTTAATATGATGCACCAAGAAAGACATCATATCACATCTCTGGTGTTCCTGCCAAAGCAAAACAAAACAGAACAAAAAAAGCATAATATGAACCTTATCATAAGGAAACATCAGATAGACCCAAACCAGGGAACATTGTACAAAATACCTGACCTTCACTCTTCAAAAATATCAGAGTTGTGAAAGACAAAGGACTGAGGAACTCTTCAAGATTAAATGAGACTATGAAGTCTCATGAAACTAAGTGCAATATTTGATCCTGGACTGGATCATATAACGAATTTCACTGGGACAATGGAAGAATTTGAATGTAGACTGTGGATTAGATAATAAATTGTGTTAATGTTACATTTTCTGATTTGAATAATCATACAGTGGTTATATTGGAAATATATTTTTGGAAATACATACTAAAGTAGTTAGGGGCAAAAGGGCAGAGTGTCACCTTCATCTTTCTCTTAAATCGTTCATATAAATAAAAAAAAGAGATAGGGAGAGAGAGGATGCTGAGGTAAATGGGGACAAAGTGTAAATAATCAGTCAATCTAGGTGTTTATTTGTTGAATGTCTCAAGTTTAGGAAATCTGTGTAAGAAAGACTTGAGACATTCTACAATAATTCTCAACTCCCTATTATATGCCAGAGACTGTTCTAGGCACAGGGGATAGATTGGTGAGCAAACATGTAGAGCCACTCTTGGGGTTTGAAAATGCTTACTTACCTGTTTTCCAAAGGATATTCTTAATATGGAGGTCTCCACTTAAACTAAACTATAATGTAGGATAGAGACCAGAGCTCTTTTTCTTGAAGCCAGTGCCCTTATTTCTCAAATTCCAAAAGTAAACAAGTAGCCGAATCAATAGAGCACACAGATGTCTTTACTTTATGGCCTGTTCATCTCTTGGCCCAGGTTCTCTGTGTCAAGTAACAGTTCGTGTTTTATATTTTCTCCCCTCGCTAAGAAGGATTAGTTTGATTGTTAAAGTTGGTAAGTACTGTTTGGCCATCGTTCCTATCATGTCCTCAATCTTGAGGATATGCTGTACTCATGCAGAGGGAGTGAGTTAATAAATTTATATGCCCCTTCTTCCATCAGCTCAACTCTCTCTCTCTGTATATAATCTGAAGTAATTTAGAGAAGTGGTGATTTCTGGGTAGTTCAAAAAAGAATTGAAAAAATAATTTCGTACCACAAATAAAAGACATGTAGACACTATTTTCTGTGAAGTTCACACGTTCATTGGTCATAAAAGGCCTTTATTCTAAACTCTAATTTTGAAACTGTCTTGCAAATTCAATGATCATTTGTTATAAGGTAATAAGACAAAATTTTAATTAATAGGCAATAAGTAAATACATGAATTGGATATTATTATTTTAAAATCATCTGTTTAGTATCCTATGATTAAACAATTTCTAGACACGTGCAGGTGTATATGTGTGTCATGGTTTTACCAAATGTCAATGAAGTAGCAAGTTGCATTTAGTGTAATATGAGAGGCCATGTGATTTTTCAACTGACTTTCTACAAAACATTCCAGACAATGACTGTATATGTAGACAATGTATGAAGAGTATTATTCTGGCCACACTTGCAACATTGACATTGACCTCTGTCAAAAAGATTTATGATAATCAGTGTCAAAAATGATATTATCATTCAACAAATACTTGTCAAGTGTCTCATAAGTAACATGGACTTTCCTAAATGCAGGCCATACCATAAAACACATATGGTCTACCATTCTCATGCACAAAATTCAGTGAAATAATTTGCTATCTACTTTTTTTATATAATAAACATTTTTAAAGTGATTAATATGAACAAAGTACTATTCTAAACTTTATCAAGTTCAAAATTGTAATCTTCATAAAAATTCTAGGAGGCATGCTACTTTCATTTTACAGATGAACAAAGTGAGGTACAGAGAGATTAATAAACTTCTCCAATGTCATATGGCTAGAAAGTAACAGAATTGGAATTTGAGCCAGATAGCCTAGGTCCAGATTTCATTCTTAAATCACTACACAACGCTACCTCTAATGATGATGAAGATGATGATGATGACCCCCCTGTCATTTTTTTTTATCATCACTAGCATTTACGAAAAGCCAATTTCCAAACATCATACTGAGAACTTTGCCTACTTATCTCATCCATGCTCACAAGACATTTATGAAGCAGGTTTCCAAATGTGGGAACTGTATCACTGAAAGCTTAAGTAATGAATCCAGGAACACACATTTTGTAAATGGTGGGACTGGAGTTGAAACCTTGGTCAGTGTTTTTCATCGTTTTAAACAAAATATGAGAGACCATGGTAAAGGAGAACGAGCTGTAGTATGAATGAAGCATGTGATCCAGTACCTTGCATATGGTAGATGCTGTGAATAGTTGCATAATGCACAGATGCAAACAGTGAAAATGCCAATGTGTTGTCCTTGATGAGGCTGACACAAGACATGTAGACACTATTTTCTGTGTCTCACTCTTCTCATTCCGACCTTCAAAAGGACTTACTATATCTGCCACATAATATAGCATCTTTTATTAGAGCATCTCATTCTGTAAATATTTAATAACAATGTTATATGACCAGTATGCTTTTATGTTCCTTAACTGTAGTGGTGTCTTACACATCTTTTTATCTCTTAAATGAGTAGCATAGCCTTAGAATTCATAAACAATTTAGCTGACATTACACAAATACCTGTGGACTGATGGAACTCTAGGTTCTAGATCATAATAGATTCTTAATTCTTGAATCCTTAATTTTTGAATTGTTCCCAGAAAGCATCTTCCTGCTAACCCGAAAGAGTTAACTGCCCTCTGTGAAGAAACACTGAGCTACCAGTAGAATTTTACTCACCTTGACTCACCACTGAGTCAGGCAATCAATCTTACCTGATTCCTGTTTCAGATTCTCATCACAGATAGTTCTCTCTCTCTCTCTTTCTCGCCCTCACCCTTCTTCTTTTCCTCCATCCTGCCTTACGTCGTTTAAATTTTGCTTGTCTTTCTCCCTGTTTTTTAACAGACTGGAAAAAACCTCCAGAGTTGATCATCAGGCAGGTTTTATAAAAGCAACGGCTTTTAATCCTGAATTCCATAAAGAATTTGATTCAGCTGTCAGTTGCAAAGGAGGAAAGGAGTGTTTCAGGGGAAAATATAAAGAGTAGAGTGAAAGTAAAAGACAGGTATCACAGCTTTGCAACAAGTCAGTTATATCAGCCAGACAGTAGGAAAAGGAGAAGTAGAAAAATGTCCTACAAAGACACCAAATTTATCAAGGAAGTAAACAGTGCAGTTTGAGAAAGTATACCTCCCTTTCTTTTTTTTTTTAAGATTTTATTTATTTATTTGAGAGAGAAAATGAGATAGAGCGAGCATGAGAGGGGGGAGGGTCAGAGGGAGAAGCAGACTCCCCGCTGAGCAGGAAGCCTGATGCGGGACTCGATCCCAGGACTCCAGGATCATGACCTGAGCCGAAGGCAGTCGCTTAACCAACTGAACCACCCAGGCGCCCCTTCCCTTTCTTTTCTTATCCTCATCTCTCAAGCTCTCCCCTAATTCATGAGGTCCATAATTTGGTTTTCTATTTCCCAAACATCACACAAACATCAAAACATTAAGGAAAGTTAAAGAGCACAGAAATGACCCAAGGGAATTAAATGGAAGATGGAGAACAAATTTCTAATAATTACACTCTCAAGTTCTCCATTTCCACAGGTAAGAGTGGGAAGAAATATAAATAATTAAAACTTCTCTACATGGAGATGCTATTCAGGGAAAAAAAAAAAAGGAAATGATAACCACTCAGGTAAGATTGGATATACAATATGTATCAGCATTTGGAAGTTAAGTTGAATTGTTTGACTCTGCAAACAGCAACAAAACATTCACCTGAATTTAGTAATGATGATAATAGTGAAGTAGTACTTCGTCCTCACCATGACAGTGTGGGGTAGGTGCCATATTTCTCCCATTTTACACATGAGAAATCTAAGGCACAGGGAGAAAATGACTTGCCCAAGGTACCAACTAGTAAGTGGGAGAAAAGAAACTGGTATCCCAACAGTCTGATTCTGGAATCTGCAAGCTTCACGCATGCATCTTCTGAAACACACATCCCAACTACATGAGTAATAATCATTCATCATATGATAATTATTACTTACGGAATGTGTTGGGGGGGTTGTCCTTTTTTCTTATTTTATGAGTTTTATTCTAAATTAGATTTTAACAAGTCTGTTTTCATCAACTTCAATCAAAAAGAAGATGCCAGAGGCGCATTTAACTTAAACCTTCACTCTTTGCCTCTAGTTGTCCTGTCAATTCATCATGCAGGAATCTCTGAGGTGTTCTAGATAGCCATCCTTCCTTCAAGGGCTGGCAATGAAGTGAATGAGGAAAGCAATGAGGGGAATTTTCCAGAAAAAGTAGGGCCTTTGACAGGCTTTGCCACTGTGTAAGTTTTATTTCAGAGATAAAAGAGTAAAGTCCTATGCACAAAAGAAATTTGAGTAATAGCCAGATGCCAAACCTTCACTGAGTTCTTGAAGAATAAATATATCTCTCTAACATATCGCCTGAAGCTAATCTATTTTGGAAGTCAGCATTGTATCCTAGAAATAGGAATTCAGTATGTCATATGTATTTATTCAGTCATATAATCAATATGGCACCTACTTTTGCATGATGTTAAAACTGTAATTACAAAGAAGTCTGAGACCCTGCCTAGACAGGCTCATGGGTTTGTTGGGGGTGGAGATGGAGGAATTAGGAAGGAGGAAGACACAGGAAAGTAAACAGTTACTGTACAATGATTTATGAATGAAAAGGGGGAGGTTCCAAGATACTGTTGAATTAGAGGAGAAAGTTCTTAATTATGCCAAGAGCCAGGAAGGGCAGAGGTAGCTGGGAAGGTTTTACAGTGGGGTCAGTTCTGTGTAAAGATTTGAAAATGAGTAGGAGTTCACCAAGAATAAGGGTGGGGAGATGGAGATTCGCTTCTAGTTACTCAACAAATTAACTCAAAATTCCATTCGTACTGTATATGTAAGCTAATATTCTTGGAATGCTTATTTTTGAGTAGTATTTGTTGAATACTATCAGTAATATCAGTTGAGTAAATATTTGTTGACAATTTATTCTTTCTGCCTGTGTTATGCCACCTCTCAGTCATGTCAATTGGCTCTCAATCTGCTGTTGACTCTCTCATAACAATCAGAACAACCACCTTCAGGAAAAAAAAATATTGTAAATACTTGTAGATTATTAGGGTGTACAACCAGTGAAACTCCTACCGCCATAAGAGTAGGTTATGTGCCTCATACATTATTTGTTAATGGTTATGTAATAATCTTATCTATCATATACAAAATAATGAAGAGCTTATCAAGTCCAATCTATCCAGCGTGGCCCCATTAACTCTCTGTTTCTTACCACAGGAATGAGAGGTAGACCAGGAGTGCAACCACAACTGGATGGCAGGAAATTTTAAATCTCAAGAGAGTACAAGTACAAACCATACTTTATACACAAGTACCACACACTTTATTCAGTTCTACCCTCTTTTACCTCTCTAATGAGGGGTGTGAGTGGGTAAAAAGTCAGCCGGTAAAATAAAAAAACAATAAAATTGTGTAGTATGTTGGAAAACGATAAGTTCTCTAGAAGAAAATATAGAGGAATAATAGTGAATAGGGGTGCCAGATTAGAAAAAGAGAATACAGTCCTTAAATATGATTGTCAGGGCAAGTCTTGTTAAGACTTGAAGGAGGTCAGAGGGTGTTAGCTCATGGGATATCTGGGATGAGAGTGGTCTGAGCAGAGGGAAGAATTTGTATAAAGACATTAAGATGGATGTAGACCTGGTCACTTAACAAATAGCAAGGATGGGATTGTGGCTGGCCAGAATAAAACAGGAATAGAAAAGCAGTAGATAAAGTCAAGGATATAATGGGGGGAGGGGTGGCAAACACAGAGTCTTCTGAACACTGAAAAGACTTTTATTCTTAATGATATGAGCAGCCTATGCAAGGGTTTGAAATGTGATGACATGGTCTGACTTAAGTTTTAACAACCTCTCTCAGGCCATTGTTTTGAGAATAAGTATAGATTTTAGAAGATACAAAGCAGAAGCAAGGCAACCAATTCATGATCTATTTTAGTTTGCAGATGAGAGCTGATATTTGTTTGAACCTGGGTGCCAGCAGAGGAAGTTGCAAGAAATGTTTAGATTCTCGATTAATTTGGAAGGTAGAGCCAATAGGTGTGTGAATGTTCAGGTACTCTGTCACTCTGTGTTTGTGGGCAGAGAGGCTCCAGGAGCTCCAGAACAGTGTTAGCGAACCCTCACAAGCAAAGTAGAAAGAAGCAGGGAGCCCTCACAAGCAAAGTAGAAAGAAGCATTTGAAAAGGATCTGAAAGAATCTGGTAGAGCACCAAAAATATCTACAACAAATCCAATATTGAATAGTAGTTGGCTCTACAAGGCGGAGTTTAGGAAAGGGGTGTGGTCTTGAAACAGAACTTGAGCATCTTTATAAATAGTTGGAATAAAACATGAGCCTGGAGGGGTCCCTCAAGGAAATGAGTGTCAACAGAAAAATAGAAGGGGAGCCAAGATTAGTCCTGAAGCTTAATGCATTAAAAGGTCAGGAAGGAGAGGGGATAGGAGCAAATAAGACTGAAATAGAATTGCCAGTGAGGTGGAAGGAAAACTAGAAAATTGTAGCATTGTGTAAGCCAAGGAAAAAAAAGTTCATTGAGGAAGATGGAATATCATTTGGGTAGAGTGTTATTGAATTGATAAGGAAGATGGGAGCTGAGAGATGACACTGGATTTGGAACCATGGCAGTGACTGGTGACCTTGACTTGAACAATTCTGTGGAAAGGTGTGGGGGAAAGCCAACTTTAAGAGACAATACCAGGAGAAGAATTGCAGGCCATCAGTATAAATCACATTTCGGGGGGGGGGGGTTGCTGCAACAGGAGGCAAAGAAATAAGGTAGTAATTGGCAGGACAAAGGAGGGACAAAAGAGCATTTTTAAGGAGAAATAAGAGCATGTGTGTACGCTACTAAAAATGATTCAGTTACAGATGTTGTGAGATCTCTTAGAGGAATTAGAGATCCGCTTCACAAGGCTTATTTGAGAGACACTTTCAGTACTCTATTATCAAGTAGAACCTATAGGCACCCAGCAAAAACTTGGAAAGTGGACAAGAGGCTGAATTTTAAAATATGCCTGAGTGAACCTAACATATGATGTGTATAACCACTAATACTATTCCTTTAATACTCATAAATTATTCTGCTGATTAAAATATTTTTAAGGTTTAAGTAAGTGAGAGGCAACCTTCTGTATTTTTTCCTCTATCAAATACATTTGCTTGCCATTCAATAGCAAATTTCATGTGGTTTGTAATGTGCAGAATGTCTGTACTGGGCATAGACAGAGACCTGAATATAATAATAATTAAAGAAGCAATTTATTTTTTTTTAAAGATTTTATTTATTTATTTGAGAGAGAGAGAATGAGAGAGAGAGCACATGAGAGGGGGGAGGGTCAGAGGGAGAAGCAGACTCCCTGCCGAGCAGGGAGCCCGATGCGGACTCGATCCAGGGACTCCAGGATCATGACCTGAGCCGAAGGCAGTCGCTTAACCAACTGAGCCACCCAGGTGCCCAAAGAAGCAATTTCTTAACTTTAGGATCTTATAGTTTCATTGGAGAGATCAAATATACCATCCTGAAATAATATGAAATAATAATAATATTTAACAATCATCGAACACCTAAATGTGTGGTAAACATTGTGAAAGCACTCAAAATCCATTATCTATATCAAGCTTTCTCAACCTCAGCACTATTGACATTTTGAGGTGGATAATTCTTTGTATGGGGTAGGGCTGCCCTGTGCATTGTGAGATGTGTGTAGGAGTTCCCATGTTTTCTGCCCACTAGATGCCAGTAGCATCTCCCTTCCTCCAGTTGTGGCAAATAAAAATGTCTGGAAACAATACAACACAATGAATGTACCTTTTCAATTAAACTGGTAACTGTTGTGTAGAACGTATTACAATGGGGGACTCAGAAGACGTGAAGACCAGGGCAATCTAGAATATAACCGGGAATGAAGTTGTTTAACTTAGAGAGGTAGGGGTCGCAGTGAATAAAACTATGATCATTCAAAGAATATCTATAAAATTAGGTGGATTAAGGATATGTTCATTACAGTGACTATAATCACATTGATTCTGACCCATACACAGTAAAACTGATGATGGTTACAAAATCATGAAGATAGTCCCAATGATCAGATTAGCAGTCAGGCAACCAGTTCTTTTGAGTTAGCTGCCTTGATGTTGCCATGCTTGCTTGCTTGCTTTTTTTTTTGTACTTCAGTGGTGTGTCCCAAGGTACTCTGTAGCTTAACTTGCCGTGGAAGATCTCCTAAAAGCAACCTCAGTGTTATCAATTTAACTATGCTCTAGGGAGCATGACTATTAAAGTTATTATCTATACAAGGAACAGGAAAATGACATATTGAGACCATTATCTGAGTCGAAGAATCCACTACCATTGTGGCATAGCCTACACTAACCAAATGGCACCTGTAAATCAGCCTGAGTGGTCAAGATAATGTTCTCCATTCTCTATCTTGCTTGGTCATACTTTTTTTTTTTGTAGGTTATTCCTGTTCTTCTTCATCTCCCTCTCAAGTTTATGTTTCTCTGCCCAAATTTGATTCTTCCACTTAAGGATAGTAGAGGAACTAGATGAAAATTGGTCAGTCAGCACTGAAACATCTAAATTGCTCTGGGGAGGAAAGATGTAGAATAAGTAACGTGGGAACTTAAATTTTTCAGGTCTTCATAGATGATACTGCAAAGTGAGTTTGCCGAATTTTGTGACATATACAATCCAAAACATGATGCAGATGATGATAATATTAGCAATGTCCAGAATAACTTTCTACATAGATTAAATTATGTAGTTCCAGAAGCTTAGGAAAATCCCTCAGGCCACCCAAATAAATGTCCCATCTGCTTACTGATGCCTGAAATTACATAGTAAGAGTTTCATTTCTTAGCCCCAAGCATTTGATTCCTGTTAAAATGCAAATCTCCTGGGTATGGCAATACTCTAAGTTGCTGCTATATCCCAGGGGTGAAAAATGATTTTCAGAGACTTTCTTTAAAACGTATTTGGACAAGGAGAAGAGTATGAGGCCACTGGACCCTGGAAACAGGTGGAACAGTAAAACTTAATAGCTAGGGGCTGGGGAGGGGTGAGAAAAGGGAATACAAAGAGAAGAATGCAAAATGCAAGAGGGAGCACATGAAAAGACCTTACTATCTTTTCTGGATCTGAGAATTGATATTGCTACATGAGAATGAGCTTACTTTACTATTTTATATCCTCTGTATCCAGGTGGTGCAGAATTCAATGTATGTAGCACACGTGTAGCTAGGGTAAGGGTAGATATTCTTGTAACTTTATAAGGATGATTACTTGTGATATCTCTTTACCAGTTTGGGTTGTGGTGTGTGGAAACTACCCTAACCCAATCACCCCCCTCCCCCTTTTTTTGATTTACAGTCTTTCTCTTTTAAACAGAGCGAGGCAGATCTGGAAATTTTCTTGGAAAATATTATAAATTTCTCATCAGCCATATTATACACAGAAGTGTCCCAGGTGTCCCTTAACCACCCTCTGAAATAGCATCACTACGTCACTCCAGGTGGAGTTGATCATTCACGTTATATCACTATACTGTTGAAGATTGCTCTTATGTAACCTGTATAGATTGTTAATGCAAAAGGAGTCATGAACAAACCCTTTGGCATCCTTTGAGTTTATTAAAAATGCTTTCTTTTGAGAGAAATTTAGTCTTGTTTAGGTTGAAATCAATGATAAAACATCTATAAGACTCTGAATAGGAATTAGCATGTTTTTTAAAGAAAATTATGTTTGCATCCTTAGTTTAAAATTTGGTCCTTCCTAAAACTCTCTGACAAAACAAGAAACCCCTTTATGTATACTGAATTAAAGGAAATGCTTTTTAAGTGAGAAAAAAAATATTTCCAGCATCATCGATTTTTTCAATTTGTATTTGCATAGTTCGGATTTGCTTAAATATACGAGTATCAGTATGCTTTATCTATTTAGATACAGTTCAGGAAAGTCATGAGAATTGAGAAAAGAACAGCAAAAATGTATGCTTTTTATTCCATATTACAGCTAAATTCTTACCTAATTGTCTCTAATTTAAAAAAAAATTATGAGAGTTTACTTGTATCTCTTTTACATGGAGAGAAGTGACCAATTCAGGTAGGAGTTGATATCCTCTCTTGTCAATTTCACAACTTAAGTTGATATTGTATCTCAAAGCATCTGAATTCTGAAGATTTGGAGAGCCTCCAGTTACTCCCTTTATTTAAAGGGGGAGATGAAAACTGAGCCAAGGAGGTTGAGTGATGTACCAAAAGACTTCCACTAAAGCAAATCCTTGATGTGGTTTCCTGATCCTTACACAGTGAGCATTTCATCACAGCACTCTGCCCTATTGAAAATGGTAAATATACTTAAGATTTTAGGCTTTGTTGAGTTTCAAAACATCCACATACTTAAACGTTTATGAAACTCAGAGAGAAACTAGTGAAAATTCTTGGGTGGAACAATCCAGAACAAAGAATGGAATTTCCAATATGTATTAATTGCTCAGGAAATGAAGGTCCAAAGAGGTCAAGTAGCCAAATTTCATACAACTAGTCAATAGTAAAGTTGAAAGTAGCACCATAAACTTCTGTTTAATCGACTCAACAGTGTGGCCTCTTTACATGCAAAATAGGCGGAGAACAATGTGTTGCTATAGAGAGGGAGGATTGGTGAAGTACCAGGTTCTGACCATAGGAAACTATGACTGGAGTTCACGTCTTATGAAAGGGGTAGCCATGCTTAGAAATGTTCCCTGAGGTAGTGAAAGAGTGTTGTTCAGACTTCAAATGCCAGAGATGTAAATACAGTTGTTAATTGTGAACAATTAGTAAATCCCAAAAAATGTGTGAAGAGGTGAAAAAAAAGTGGAAAAGCACTCAACATGCCTTGGGCATAATATAAACAGAATTTCATGCAAATACCAAAAATCTTCAAACTATTAATGTGCATTCCTAAGCAACTCACTCTCTTGCAGTATACAGAAATGCAAAATCAACACTTTTGTGAACTGTAGTTCGCTTATAAGGCATATAATCCCTTATCTTTTAAATATTGGATTATCTTTTCCCCAAGAAAACAGAAATTCTTTCATGAATAAATAATCAGTTCACAATCATCTTTATATACCCTAGCCCTCTCCTATATGTAACAGAATGCCTACATACAATAGACTCTTTAAAAAATACTTGTTAAAGAAATAAGGAAATGATCATATGGTCAAGAGTAATTTAACACAGATAATTACCTGAAAAAATTGAAAATTTCTGCAAAGGAAGAAGACTGATGAGAGGAAAAAAGAAGACAAACAGAGAAAGAAAAAAGGTTATTTGTGCATAAAATATTTCACAAGTTTAATCAACACAAATGTATACTAAAAGAAGTCACCCACCTTAGGCATTTCTCAATAAATATGCACCAGGTGTCTACTTTGTGAGAGAGAGATGTCAAATGATGTCTTTCATGAAGGCTCAGTGAATGAGTTGGGATGATAGGAGCAGTAATGAGATGGTTTGATAAAACACAAACACAGAAATCAGAACAATCTGGATTAAAATCTTGCCTTTTCTGTTTACTATCTACATAACCTTAAGCTACTTATTTAAAGCTTCTAAGAATCACTTTAACATCTAAAGACTGAGGATAGTACTTAAGTATAAGATTGCTGTGGGGCCTAAACAGAATAATGCACATCAAGCAGCTAGAAAAATGCCTTCATGTACTATTCTCCTCTCTTCATTTCCTCATCTGGAGTTACGTGGACAATGGTAAGTAAATAGCAGCAGCAACAACATGAAACAATCCTATTAAAAATGGGCAAAGGACCTGAATTGACATCTTTCCAAAGAAGACATGCAAATGTCCAACAGACAGGAGAGAAGATGCTCAACATCACTCAACACCATGGAAATGCAAATTAAGTCCCCAGTGAGATATTACCTCACACCTGTTAGGATAGCTTTTTAAAAAAGACAACAAAGAGTTTGCCAGTGAGGATGTGGAGAAAAGTGAACTCCTGTGCACTGTTGGTGGGAATGTAGATAGGAACAGCTACTATGGAAAACAGTATGGAAGTTGTAGGGGCCAAGGGCAGACAGCTCCAAGTAGGGTTACTTTGGTATGGACATCATTTTGAGTTAAAAGCAACCAAAACCCAGCAGCTTCAGGAAAAGCTCTTTACCTCCCCATCACCTGCCTAATGGTACCAGGAAGAGAGCTATTAACAGAGATTCCTCTTTACCTAAGAAACGTATTTACATAATAAGGCAACCTTTGTTTTCCAAACATCTTTCACCTTCTTGCTAATGGTCTTTCTCCCCTTTGTATTTTCAGGCACCTTCCTCTCTCCTTGGATTTATATAAGCATCATGCCCTATAACTGTCTTTGGGATTTCTGTGTCTATGTGGATTCCCCTTACATATGCTATTAAATTTGCTTTTCTCTTGTTAATCTGTCTCGTGTCAATTTGATTCTTAAGTCCTTAGAAGGACCTTGAAGGGCAGAGAAAATTCCTCCTTCTCAAGAAGATTCTTCAAAAAATTAAACATGGAATCCCACTTTAGATACCTATCCAAAGGAATTGAAATCAGTTTCTTGAAGAGATATCTGCACCTTCATGTTTATTGCAGCATTAATATGGAAACAACCTAAGTGTCTGTCAACAGATGAATGAATAAAGAAAATGTGATAGATAGATGATAGATAGATGATAGATAGAAAGATAGATATAGCTAGATAGATATTATTCATCCATAAGAAACAAGGGCATCCTGCTATTTGCAATAATATGGATGAAACTGGAAGATAATTACATTAAGTGAAAAAAGCCAGACAGAGAAAGACAAATATTGTATGGTGTCACTTATATGTGCAATCTAAAAAAGTAAAATGTCAAACTCATAGAAACAGAAAACAGAATGGTGGTGGTGGTTGTCAGGAGCTCGGTGTGGGAGAAATGGACAGATGTTGGTCAAATGGTCCAAACTTTCAGTTATTGGATGAATAAGTTCTGGGGATATAATATACAGCATGGTGACTATAGTTAATAATATTCTATTGTATACTTGATATTTGCAAAGAGACTGTATCTAAAAGTGTTATCAACACACACATACACAGGATAACTATGTGAGGTCATGGATGGGTTAATTAACTTGATTGTGGTAATCATTTCATAATGTAGATGCATATCAAACTGTCATGTTATATACCTTAAATCTAAACTATTTTATTTGTCAATTATACTTCAGTAAAGCTGAGGAAAAAAAGAAAGGAGACACATGGCTACTGTGTTTCCCAAATAGAATAACTGACCCAGAAATGAAGTCTCTATTAAATGGGCTTAGATGTTCTGTCTGTGCTTCCATCTCAGTTCTCTTGCTCACAGAAGATAGTTGGTAACTACAATGAAAGTGAATATTCCCAGGATGCCATAGTCCTTTATGAGGTAGATTCTCACTGACCCAAAGGAGGTGATGCCAAGCACAGCCTGAAGTGTTACTAACCAGTGTGTTCTCACCAGACAATTGGGACCTGCTTTTCAGCCCACTCCCACTCAGCTGCTGATAGCAGATCAGTGGGGTTTGGTAGAAATGAGCTAAATATTCATCAATCCTGTTTGCTGTTTTTCCTAGACATTTGCTAGACTACATTGCCCAGCCTCTCTTGAAGTTAAATGTGGCTACACAAATGAGTTCTAACCTACCTATTTTTAACTAATGGAATATGATCAGAAGTGGTTGGGGCCCTCTAGCCCCACAAAGGCTTTCTCAAATCTCCATGTTCTTTCTCCTTCGGCCAACTGATGCGTATGGATATGGTGACTTTGAAAATCATAAAGAGAAGGAGACTGGATCCTGAACTATTGAATAGAGAGCTCTCAAATAGTCTGGTCATGAGCAAGAAATGGTAGCTAGCTGTGACCCTACACAGATTTAGGAGGGAAATACCTTCCTTGGTCATTACTCAAAGGTTTATATGGCTGAACAAGCTATTTGAGCAGATGAGAACTGGCTCCTCTGATGAATTTGAGAAGGAAGAGAAAGGGGCAGTCCCTTGCTTTGGGCTCTCACCAGTGTTCACCTTGACAAGACAAGCAGTGAGCAGCAACAACAGAATGATTTGAAGATGACAAAAGGACTTCCAGTCTCTAAATACCCCCTCAGTTCCTAGCCAGTAGACTTTAACTTCCCATGCTGAGACTGTAAGAGAAGGAGATAAATATCACAACAAAAAATGCCCTTGCATTTTCTTCCCTGTACTTGGTAGGCACCAAATGCATACTTATTGAGTTAAAAAGATGAATTAGAATGACTTTCCCAAAGCTGTCTCAATGTCTGTCTCTGGAAATAGAAAGCAAAACTATTTTTATTCACAAATGAATACAGAGTTGCTGACATCGGTGACATCTGGGGATAAGAAAATTTATGTGGTGGGTGATTAACACCACGGGACATCCCAAGTGGGGCAAGGTTTAATGGGCAGCTCCAGTGGTTCTCCCTATCCAAGAGGCATCAGGTTGTAGGGGAGGAAAAATAATTTTCCCTTTACCCTTCTAGGTTGTTGGCTGAGACACCCCTTTAATAAAAAACAGATTAACAGGAGAAAAACAAACAGGAATTTAATAACATGTATACCTCCTGTATGCATGGAAGAGACCAAGAAAACTGAGTAACTCCCTAAAATGGCCCAAACCACCAACCTTAAATACCATCTCCAGCTAAAGACCAAAGAAGATGGGCCATGGGAGTTTACGGGAGGCTATCAGGAAAAGCACAGCAAACAAGGGTAAGGTTGTCATACAGATTTAGGTCTTTGCCTTCCCCATTGACAAGAGTTTCTTAGAGATTTAGTCATTTTTTTCTTCTTGGTACAGAGAGGGGCATACCCTTAACAAATGAATATTTCCCTTATAAATGTAAATGTGTCTTATAAAAACGTAACCTCAACTCAATATTCAGAGCTCTTCTTATATCTGCTGTTGCCTAAAAATAATCAGCCTAACATAATCCTTATGCCAGGGACATATTTTGGAGTGACATATTCTGTTCCCCTTCAAGGTACAAAGAAGGTAAATCTCAGAAGAAGGATGCTCAAGGAACGCACTGCCAATGGAGAGAGTTGCTAAGAGCGAAGGTGAATTCCTCCTTTAAAATGAACCTCCAAATGGCCCTTGCCAGCCCAGTGCTGGAAGTGGTAAACAAATTAAAACAAACCCAATCAAGTAAGCCCTGCATTTGGATTGCACAATACTGAATTCAGGCCCTAATATAGCAATTAATGCTATTAATAATATTGCACATAATTTGTATTGAAAGCAAAAAAAAAGTGATAAAGCATTTCCTTAGGAATGTGTATTAGACAAAATTCTTTGATCTTATATTCTAAATCCAGGGCTTTAGAATTTAAATGTTATTTACTTCCCCATTCTGTAAAATGAATGGAGAACATTTCAGCAAATGATAATGTGGGATTGATGAACTTATAAATATCAGGTTTTCAGTCTACTTGGAAGAAAAATAGTACAAATGCTGAAGTATTGCTATTCAAAGAGAATGATGAACGCTTTACTTCCAGATACTTATTTATGGAGTAGGAAACAGTTGCTTTTTTTCTGTATTTCTAGTTAGAGGAAGTTACCAACACATGAAATGCAGTAGGTCACTCTTCAAAATTGACTCATTTCCACTTTAGCAACAAGTCCTTGAACTAAGGAAATTCTATAAGCTGGTCAATTTGTTCTCAGAACCAATTCTAAAATGATTCGGTTGGAAGCACAGATGTAAAAGATTCAAACACTGAACTGAATCCAAAAATATTGCGCCAATCATTTTCATTTTGCCAGATTCAGCTGACCGCTTTTGCTTCTTCCCAGAACTTGTGACCAGCTCTGATTCTAAAATGTAAGGATGAGGATCCATAATTAGCTCTCTGATACCAAATTACCAAATGCCCTGAATTTTCATGATTAAATACTGTGGACAAGGACTGATAGCTACTGTAGCATTCGAGAATCAGCCTGATTGGCTCTCTCCTTGCATCTCCAGCTGTATCTTCTAGCCTTCCCCCTGAGATGGCTTCCGTATTCCCCACTCTCCAGGTGTCAAGTTGTGGTTTCCAGATAGGCCCTGCTTTCTCTTCTATACCTTTGTACCGGCTATTACCACCGCTTACCTAGAGCACCCTTTCTTTTCCCCCATTTTGTTAATTCCTATTAGTCCTTGAAAATTTCCCCAAAATGCCTTCTCAAGGAAACCTCCGAGCAGACAGTATAGAAGTTTATCTCCTGCCATAATTCTGTCACAGCACCCGTCACAAGGTGTAGTAATTATTGGTTTAACTGTAAACTCCTAAGGTGCCAATGGGGCTCATTTAAATCTTTTTGAATGAATTAATGAATGATAGCAGAAAGCCAAATTTTAAATTACCATCGTCATAAACTCCATGATAAATTGAGGTGAAATTGTTGGATTAAAATATGCCTCTTCTACAGGACTGTGAACCTTTAAAGGACACCCCCCAAGCCCAATACCCAGAATATAGATGTATAGATGCTCAATGAAGGAATGTAATCATGTATTTTATCAGATTTACCATCATTACTATTACCAACAGTGGTATAGAAGATGAGCCCATTCTCTCCACAACATGCCCTGCCCCTATGTCTGGTGCATTAATACATTAGTTCTTCTCAATATTGCATTCCATTTTCCCTTCGGTGAATACACATCTACAAATCTTATACCAGAGAGTGGTGTTGGTTTTTGATGTTCTACTTTCATTAAAAGCTCCTGGAATCAGAAATGCTTAAGCATTCTTAAGAAGAAGTAGAATTAGGAAATTTTGCATCATGCTAATTTCTATGTAGTTGTTGAACACATTCATCCATTTATCTAACCCATTTTTGCCAAGTGTTCAATGCACTGTACTAACCTGTGTAGGACTGAAATTGTAAATAAGACACATAGTGTTTTTTATCATGGAATCTATACATCAAAAGAGCATAAAGAAAAATGAGCACATCCTCGGGATATAGTTGAGAGCTATAAAAAGAAGTGAAGATATTTACCCAAACTGTGGAATATCCATACTTCTAATGTCTAACCATCGGTCTATCACTGAGTGGAATTTAGACAAGAATGAGGCAATGAAACTAGTTACAGAGCTTTTTCAGCAATTTGGGTTGATTGGGTTCTCTATAGATTTAGAAGGTAAAATGAACAGGATTAGATAAGCATGTAAGTGAGAGAAATAAAAGTGCAAGATGACATCTGCATTTCTAATTGAGTAAACAGTAGTGCTGGTAGCCACTGAAATGGGGAAAAAATGAGAAAAGCATGTTGTATAGTTAGCAGGGAGGAGAGTTGATGAGTTTAGTTTTGCATATATTAATCTACATACCTGGAGAACATCTGTGTGGAGCTGTTCAATGTGTAGCTGGATCTCAAAGGTTTATAGTTGGTAGTCACCTGCTTAAGGAAAATCACTGGAGCCATGAAAGTAAACGTGATATCCTAGGAAGAGTGTACAGTACAAGGGAAAAAATGGCCTAGGATATAATCTATAAATATTTACACATAAAACATGAACAGAGAGGGGCACCTGGGTGGCACAGGCAGTTAAGTGTCAGACTCTTGGTTTTGGCTCAGGTCATGATCTCAGGGTCCTGGGATCGAGCCTTGAGTCCGACTCCATGCTCAGCGTGGAGTCTGCTTGAGGTTCTCTCTCTCTCTGCCCCTCCCACTCATTCTCTCTCTCTCTCTCTCCCTCCCTCTCTTCCCAAAATAAATAAATAAATCTTAAAAAAAGAATAAAACCATGAATAGAGAAATAGGGGCCATCAAAGAAGCCAGGAGGGAACAGTGAAATTAGGAGATTATTTTTTAATTTTTTTTATTCTTATGTTAATCCCCATACATTACATCATTAGTTTTAGATGTAGTGTTCCATGATTCATTGTTTGTGCATAACACCCAGTGCTCCATGCAGAATCTGCCCTCCTCAATAACCATCACCAGGCTAACCCATCCTCCCACCCCCCTCCCCTCTAGAACCCTCAGTTTGTTTTTCAGAGTCCATCGTCTCTCATGGTTCATCTATCCCTCCGATTTCCCCCCCTTCATTCTTCCCCCAAATTAGGAGATTATTAAAAGCAAAATAAGAAAGAATTATATTTCAAGAAGAAATGTCATTTGAGAGCTACAACTTGATAAATGCTAAAAACAACTCATTGGTCTTACCAACAATGTGGATGTCAATGATGTTGGCAAAAATTAATGGAATAACAGAATCTTTGGAAGAAAATGAATCTTGGCAGAAACAGATAAAACCTACTGGGGAGAATAATTTAAAGTTATTTAAATAATTTTAAAATGGAGAGATATTAATGTAACTAGAATTAATATGTCAGTAGGGGAAATCCTTTCTAAGCATGTAAGGACTGACAATATAACCTTGTAGATAAAGTACTGGGTTTGATTTCAAATCTCAGCTCTTCACACACTACCCATCTATGGTTACTTCAATACATTGTTTTGAGAGCTTCAGGTCTCCTGTTTATAAAATAGGCATAATAATGCTAGCTATGCATGGGTTTTGGAAAAATGAAGCCCCCAACATAATGTCTAGGACAAATTGGGCCCTGAAGTATGTGAATAAATATAAATTATTAAAATAAACAGGGTCTTGGACTGTCGTCTGAGTAAAGGGACTAAGAAAGCAGGCAGGAATTCGAAAGTTGCCTGGGACATGGGAAAAAGATGGGTAAGAGAGATGAAGAATTAAAGAAATCATGCTAGGAAGAAGGTTGGGTGACCCTCGATGCCTGGGATGAAGATTTTAGATTTTATTTAAAGAGGAAGTGAACACACACAGACTAGCAAGATAGCAAGTTCCTTCCCACTGGTTATAAATCTCTTTGAAGGCAGAAAATTTGAAGGATATAGCCACAAAACTATCATCTTGATCATCACCATCACTGTTATTATCATCTCAACTAATATTCTTGAATGTTTTCCATATGCCAGGGGAAGAGTCAAGCCTTCCTATGCATTCTCTCATGCAATCCTCATCACGATCCAGTGAAGCACGCACTACTATTATCCTCATTTTAATGATAAGAAAATAGGCACTTAAGTAAGCAGCACTTACTTCACTCAAAGGGCACAAAATCAATGAGGAGGAGACCCGGAATGAGTATGTTGCTTCAAGGAAGGGGTATTCAAAGAACATTGAGGTAAAAACCCATTACACAAATCATATCACTAATTCTTCCAGTATTCCTAAAACCGAAGTTATTTTATCTATCTGAAATCTGAAACAGAGGGGAAAAAAATGTTCCCAGGCAAAGACACAATTAGTAGTAGAGCCAGGCAATGGCTAACTCTTCTCTTCTGGGTGTTTTTCTTACAACACAGATCTTTTTACTGCCCAGTAAATGAGGAGTGAAGACACACATTTTGCTTTCAAGCCTTCAAGGAGCTGTAATAAAGACTTGGCATGTATGATGTGAAAAGTGTTGTAGTCTGATCTTTACCAATACAGGGGGACTTCTGGTTCTTTTTTTTTTTTTTCTTTTTTTTAACCCAACATAGAACAATTCTATTATTCTTAATATGGACACAGGTCTTTCTTTCCTTTTTTTTTTTTTTTTTAAAGATTTTACTTATCTTTTTGAGAGAGAGAGAGCACCAGCAGGGGCAGGGGCAGAGGGAGAAGCAACTCCCTGCTGAGCAGGGAGCCCGACGTGGGACTTGACCCCAGGACCCTGAGATCATGACCTGAGCCAAAAGCAGATGCTTGACTGACTGAGCCACCCAGGCGCCCCAGGACACAGATCCTTCTGATGTTCTCTTTTATGTTATCCTATGGTCTTTGCCATGAGTGAAAATGTATTTCTCCCTCCTACATCCTCTCTCACATCCTTACTTGCAATGCACTTGAATTTTACCTGATAGCCCCTTTATCTTTCCATTTTTCTGGAGTCTATCATTCCCTAATTCTGTAAATTTCTTATATATCAAACCCAAGCCCCATGGTTGATCACATAAGCACATTTCACCAAGTCTATAACTGTATTATGCCCAGGCTTTGCCAACTGTCTGCATGGTACATTTATCTTCTAGATCAGTAGGACTGTTTGTCTTTTTACTCTTACAGTGGAATGGCCAAACCCCTAGATTAAAGAACAAAACTCAATGGATGAAGCCACGAATTCATGATCTCTAATCCTAACTGACCACGTGGTGCCACACACCCATGCTTTTTTGTCCTTGACACTTGGTTTAACTCTCCTCCGCTCTGTTACAATTCCGAAATGACAACACTCCTCTCCAGTCCTCAATCTCCATTTGATCTTAGAAGTTTGCTTGCATGATATTTCATCAAGGAGACTGAGGCCATGAAAGGACAAGCTGCATCAATTCAGCCATCAACGCTTCCTCTTTACTGACTGCTTGTCTGAGGTGTTTTTCTTTCTGTACAAGATCAGAGCTTCCATCTTGACTCTTCGTTTGATCCCATTCTGCTTCCTTTGGACTTTCGTTCCATGAGATATGCCTTCTCCCTCCTGTAATTTTTTCTAATTATTATTTTTATTTATTTTTTAAAGATTTTTAAAAATAATCTCTACACCCAGTGTGGAGCTCGAACTCCCAACCCTGAGATCAGGAGCTATATGCTCCACACACTGAGCCAACCAGGCACCCCTGTTATTTTTTTTTATTATTATTATTTTTAATCAAATGTTTTTTTAGAGTAATTTTAGATCTACAGAAAAATTATGAAGATAGTAGAGAAACTTCCCATATACCCTATACCATGTTACTTTTATCATTAATATCTTATTTTAGTATATGGTACATTTATCACATTTAATGAAGCAATATTAATACATTGTCATTCATTAAAATCTATAGTTCAGATTGTGTTCCACAGTCCCATCCAAGATATCACATAATGTTTTGTTATCATTTTTCCATAACTTCCTCTGGTTGTGACAGTATCTCCAGCTTCCTCATCATGGTGGGAGTTTTATTTTTAGCACTGTTTTATATTCTAACACTATGAGATGTTCCAGGCTCATCTTGTGTGTTTCATGTCCCAGTCCTCGCATCAGTCATTTATCCAACAAGCCCTTGTTACCTATATTGGAAAATGGAATTAGAAGCCCAGAATTAGGCACTAGGTCTCCTCGTTGTTACTGCAGTGTCATTACCTCTAGGCCCTCTGAGCTATCAGAGCAAGGAAATATATGCATCTATGCCAATCTGTGTATATGCACATATCTTGTATACATATGCAGTTTTTTCTATATATAATATCTGTATCTATACTAAGCTAAGCATATGTTCATACTCATGTCCATAATTCAAATCCATCATCATTCTAGACTTCTTCTGTTGCTAATTTGTAATGTTCCACTCCAACAATAAGAAATTTGGCTTCCAACACATACCATCCCTCTACTTGATTGTTCAGTTGCAGTATACGTATACAGTAGTTTCAGAATTGTTGATCCACTGGGAAAGCAATTTATCAACTAGAGTACAGTTCTTATGTACAGTTCCTTTGCCTTAACTTTTTACAGACTCCACTCATTCCCAAAGTTACTTAGGTCAATCTCTCCTCTCCCTCTTGAGAGATACATTTTTTCATGTTTCTTTTTTATTTGTTTCGTACATTTCTAATAAGATTAGAGTCATCATGACATTCCACATTTTATCCTGAAATCTCCTGGCCTTTTGAATGACTTTTTAAACTAGTGTGCATTACTGTTCTCTCTTTTTGTGGTAGAATTCTGTAAGTTTTGACAAATACATTGTCATGTGTTGGCCATTTCAATATCACACAAAATAGTTTCAGCACTTTAAAATATCTCCTGTGCTTCACCTGCTCAACCCACCTAACCAAGAACCCCTGGAAACTAGTCATCTGTATTATCTTTACTGTTTTGCCTTTTCCAGGATATCGTATAAATAGTATTACACAGCCTTTTCAGACTGGTTTCTTTTACTTAGCAATATACATTTGCAATTCATCCAATATTTGCAGTTTGTTTATATAACCATATATTAAAGGATATTTTGGTTGCTTCTAATTTTGAGCAATTATAATTGAAGCTGCTATAAACATTTGCAGGCATGCTTTTGTGTGGACATAGGTTTTCAAATCAGTTGGTTAAATACTTAGGGGCAGGACTGCAGGATAAGACAATATTTAGCTTTGTTAAAAATTGTCAGACTCTCTTTCAACATGGTTCTACCCCTTTGCATTCCCACAAGCAGTGAATGAAACTTTCTTTTCCTCTGTATCCTTGCCAGCAATTGGTATTGACATTGTGGCAAGAGGGGTAAAGAGTTAGCTATTCTAATAGGGGTATAATGGGGTCTTTCTCAATGGCAAGTGATGTCATTTCTCAAATGAATTTCTCAAATGGCAAATGATGGTAAGTATCATTTCATATGCTTATTTACTGTCCGTATATCTTTTTTGGTGAGGTATTATCTGTTCACATCTTTTTTTGTTTGTTTTTCAGTTGAGTTTTATAAGTTCTTTGTTTATTTTGGATACAAGTCCTTCATCAGATATGAGTTTTCCAGAAGTTTTTAATTTAAAAGTCTAATTTAACAATCTTTTTCTCTCATGGATTGTACTTTTTATATCATATATTGAAAACTCATCATTTTATCCATTTTATCATTTTATCCATTTTATCCCAAGATCACATAGATTTTCTTCCAGGATTTTGTCTACAAGTTTTATAGTTTTGCATTTTACATATAAATATGTGATACATTTTTATTTAAGTTTTGAAGAGTGCAAGGTCTGTATCTAGGTTCCTTTATTTATATATGGACACCTAATTGTTCTAGCACCATTTGCTGAAAATACCATCCTTTCTCTAGGGAATTTTTTTTGCTCCATTGTCAAAGATTATTTGACAATGTTTGCGTAGTTATTTATGGGCTCTCCATTGATCTATGTGTCTATTCTTTCACCAGTACCAAACTTTCTTGATTAATGTTGGTTTATAGTAAGTCTTGAAGTTGGGTAATGTGAGTCCTCCAACTTTAATTTTCTTCAGATTGTGTTGGCTATTCTGGGCTTTTTGCCTCTTGATATAAACTCAAGAGTCAGCTTGTTGATATCTAAATAGGTTGCTAGTATTTTTATTGGAATTGCACTGAATACATAGATCAAATTGGGAAGAATTAACATCTTAACAATATTGAGTCTTCCAACTCATGAATGTGGAATATCTTTCCATTTATCTGGACCTTTCTCACTCTTGTCATCAGTGTTTTGTAGTTTCTTCATACAGATCTTATGCGTATTTTCTTAGATTTATACCAAAATATTCCATTCTTTTAGTGCTATTATAAATAGTATATTTTAAAATCCCAATTGTTTATTGCATAGATAATCTTGCTATCTGTCAATGAAGATAGTTTTATTTCTTCCTTTCCATTTTGTATACACTTTATTGTTTTTCTTATTCTACTGGCTAGGGCTTCCAGTACAATGTTGTTTAGGAATGGTGAGAGAGAACATCCTTGCCTTTTTTTTTTTACCTTAGGGGGAAAGCATCTCACCATGAAGTAGTATGTTAGCTACCGGTTTTTGGTAGATGTCTTTTCAAGCTGAGAAAGTTTCACTTTATTTCTAGTTTGCTGAGAGTTTATAATCAATAATATGTATTGGATTTTGTCAAATACTTTTTTAGCAGCAGTTGATATAATCATATGAGTTTTCCTCTTTAGCCTGTTGATATGGTAGATTACACTGATTGATGTTCAAATGTTGAACCAATCTTGACTATCTGGAATAAATTCTAAGTGATCACAGTATATAATTTTTTTACATTATTGGATTCAACTTGCTAATATTTTATTAAGGGTTTCCATCTATGCTCATGAAAGATATTAGTCTATCCTATCTTCTTGGTTAGCTTGGCTGGAGGTATATCAGGGATTTATCAGAATTTTTTAAAAAATCATATTTAAAAATCTTTTCAAAGAATCAATTTCTGGTTTCTTTGGTTTTTTTTAAATTATTTTTCTGTTTTCAATTTCATTTATTTCTTCTCTAATTTTATTATATCCTTTCTTCTCCTCGCTTTCAGCCTAAATGACTCTTCTTCCTCTAGTTTTCTCAGGTAAGAGTTAAGTTTATTGATTTTTTAAGTCTTTCTTCTTTTCTAATGCCTAAGTCTCCCTCTAAGCACTGCTATCACTGCTGCATTCACAAATTTTGCTGTTTTGTACTCATTTTTATTTAGTTAAAAATATTTTTAAATTTCTCTTGAGACTACTTCTTTTATGGGTTATTTAGAAGCATGCTTTTTAAAGTTTTTAGATATTTAGGGGTTTCTATATATCTTTCTGTTATTAATTTCTAGTTTAATTCCAGTGTAGTATGAGAACATACTTTGTATAATCTTGCATTTTATTAATGTCATTAAGGAGTACTATGCCCCAGAATATGGTCTATCTAGGTGAATGATCCCATGTGAGCTAGAGAAGACTGTGTTTTCTGCTGTTTTGGATGGAGGCATATAAATATCAATTAGATCAAGTGATTGATCATCTACATTCTTCCCAATTTTTCTGCCTGTTTGATCTGTAAGTTATTGAAGGAGGAGAGTTGGAGGTCTCCAGCTATTAGTTTGTCTATTTCTTCTAGTAGTTCTTGGTTGGCGTGTTCAGGTTTAAGATGCTATGTCTTCTTGGAAAATTGACACCTTAATTCTAAGTAATCTCCTTCTTTATCCCTGATCATCTGCAGTCTGCTTTGTTGGCAATTAACATAGCTACTCCAGCTTCCTTTTGATTGGTGTTGGCCTGATATATCTTTCTCCTTGCCTTTACATTTAACCTAAGTGTTTTTTAATTTAAAGTCAGTGAGTCTTGATTGTTTTTTTTAATTTACTCTGGAAATCTTTGTCTTGTAATTGGTATATTTAGACCATTCACATTTAAAGTGATTATTAATACAGTTGGATTAATAACTTATCATGTTCATATCTGTTTTCTACATGTTGTATTTGTTCTCCCCGCCCCCCGGTCTTCCCTGGTTTAACTGAGCATTTTATATGACTCCATCATATCTCCTTTCTTATGATATCAAATAAAGTTCTTGAAAGAATTTAGTGATTGCTCTAGAGTTTACAATTCAGCATTTATCTAATCAAAGTCCACCTTCAAATAACACTGCACTATTTCATGTGTAGAGACAGTGACTTATCATAGACTCTTTCTTCCAATTTCCCATTCCTATCCCTTTCAACAGCGGTTTCCTTTATCCATGTGCTATAATCGCACAATACCTTGTTACTATTATAACCTTAAGTAATTATCTTTCAGTTCAATTAAGAATAAGAGATGATTTTTTATTTGGCATTTACTTATCCTTTCTCTCTGCTCTTCTTTTCATCTAGATCCAAGTTTCTTACCTAAATTATTTCCTTGTGCTCGAAGAACTTGACTTTGTGTTCAGTATTTTATCTCAACAGAGCCTATTAGAGGACCTGGCATTTTGCTAGCACTCAATAATTATTTTGTAACAACTGCACAAATCTGTTAGGTGAGAAAAATGTGTTATCACATGATGTTATTATCTATTTACAACTATCATTATCTCTCTACATCCAACAGACTCGAATTTCCACAAAATAAGACCATATATCTGTATATCTAATTCACAATGTCAGGTACAGTGTCTGACACAACTCGGTAAGTATCTGTTGAACTGAATTATTGCTGCAGTAGGAATATTAATATTATACATGCAAACGACCTTCTAATTATTACTTTGTGCATTGTAACTATTACATTAATATATCATTAATATCATTTTAATTTGCTGAATGGCCCTCATGGAAAATAAGAGTTTGGGGCATTTGCCTCTAGTTGGGGGCTTCAACTGGAAACTAAGAGTAAGCATGACTAGTAATAATTCTTTACATTTGCCTATTATTTGTAATTTTGTGAATGGTTCAGCACACATGGTCCCATTAAGATCCCACAAAAGCCATTTGCTTTTTCTCTCTCACACAAGTATGTTTTAGTAGATGATTTACTTCTTTTCCTCTATAAATTTCAGACTTTATTGCCACATGGAAAAAAAAAAAATGAGAAGTAAGTTGAGCCTATGCCGAAGCCTCATGATTTCATAGCACCTAGGGAACCCTTATTACAATAGCCCCACATAACCATCCCTCCAAACATTAGAAATGATATTAATAATTAAAGCTATCACTTAAAATATTTAAATTAAAAATTACAACTGAATTGCATAAATCTTGATTAAAAAATTGTTACCTGTTGCATGAGAATGTTGCGTGAGATTTGATATTCCCTGCAGGGCTTATCTGTCTCTTGGTTCTCTATGGAGTAAAAAGCATCATCCGTGAACAAATTTAATAATCCATGATTTAAATAAGTGCCTACAAAGCTAGCATTAATATATATTTTAATATATTTATTTACATGTATTTATTTTATATTTATACATTTTATTACATTTAGTATATTTTATATAATAATATATATTGTAGCAATTTCTAAATAATCACCATGACCTAGAAATAATAATGACCCTTTTAAGTTCCTCAAGAAAGTTTATCTTCCTCAAAATGAACAATTGGTACTAAAGGACACCGTGTTTTTGTTTTTTTCTAATCTAGTAACTTAGGTGTCATTGTAAGTCCAAAGCTTCTTGAAGGTTGAAGATAGTGCTTCTTTGGTTGGCAGGGTCATGCCTGGTGGTATCCTAGATCCAGCCAAACTTAAGCTGAATTAATCATCTTCTTTCTGAAATACAAACAAGCAAGGAGATTTTTACTTTGTTATAGCCATGAAACATATTAATGATGCTTCAGTATTGAAAATAGTGAACACTAATGATAACAGTCAAGAATAACCCAAAAATTAAAGGGAGATTTCAAAAGGTAACTAATCCTATGGTCAATATCCTTCTAATACTAACTAGAAGAAGGAGAAAAAAAAAAAAACTTGAGTAAACCCAAGAGATGATTGCAAATGAGGAGATTATATACTCAAGACTAGAAAGTTAAAAACAGAAAAATTGCAGATGGATCTTGAGAGTTTAAGATGTAAAAGAAAATCAAATGAATGAGATTTAATTTAGATAGACAAAATGCCTTTATTTAAGAAGAATAATGCCAACGGGTCTTATAAATCAAGTGAATACCAATTAGAAGCCAAAATAGAAGAGAAAAACCACAGCAAAGTAGGGTTTTAATGTCAAAGGATATAACTAAAGATTTATAATTTGGAAAAATTCCACTTTTTTTTAATAACAGAGTAGACAGTTTTTGAAACAGGTTTTTATTCCTCATGTAAAAGGTAAAACATTAACATTTGAAAGGAGTACACTAACCGACTGTACTCACTCAGGACCCAGAATAATTCAGTTTAGTTCAATAAATATGCATTTAGGGTTATTGAGTGCCAGGCATTGGTTTAGACACCAGGGGTTAAAGATTAATAAAATATGATCACTACCCTTGATGACTTTAGAGTCTAGTTAGGAAAACGGAAAGATAATCAGATTATCCCAATAGATTATTATGAACATTAATTATATTACATACACTAAGTGATAATCAGAGTTCAGAGGATGTAACAAAGATGGGGCAACAGTGATTATAAATGTTAGGTTGGTTCACCTGGATCAAATATACCTCCTTAACATTTTCAAGGCTCCTCTTAATTCCAGGTTTTATGAAACAAAGATTGCTGAGAAGAGCTATGAATAAACAGCAAGCAAAAAACTATAAATGAAATGTAAACAAAGGCTAACCACTGAGACATTGTAACTCGGAACAGACAACAAACTTCACAAATTGTTTTCTCTTGTGTTAGTACAAAGTCTGTTTTAAATTGCTAGTCACATAGAGGTAGGAAAGAGCAAATGGAGGAAATTCCTGAATTGCTTCCTTTAAGTGTGAAGTTAGGACTTCTGCATGTGACTAAGATGAAATAATTAAGACTACACTTAGTGCCAACTGAGAACAACTTAAAAATGGAAGGAATAAGAAGATAGCAAGAGGGGAAGAATGAAGGGGGGGAAGTTGGAGGGGGGAGACGAACCATGAGAGACTATGGATTCTGAAAAACAAACTGAGGGTTCTAGAGGGGAGGGGGTGGGGGGATGGGTTAGCCTGGTGATGGGTATTAAAGAGGGCACATTCTGCATGGAACACTGGGTGTTATATGCAAACGTATAATCAAAACACTACATCAAAAACTAATGATGTAATGTATTGTGATTAACATAATATAAAAAAAACTACTTAATTAAAAAAAAAACTAGTGGGGTTCCTAGGTTTCTAGAGGTGAAACTCACAAAAGTGAGGGTCCGCCCCCCAACAAGCCTAAAGGCTTTCTCACTCTCAAGCTAATAGACAGCGTCTAGTAGTTTGTCAAAATCATCATTTAATTGCTCCTATCATTATATGGCTACAGGTGCTTCTGCTACCAATATACAGATCTCCACTAGGATGCTCTGGATTCACCTGACACTCCAGATTTCCACAAGGCAGTTTGTCCAGAGACCTCAGTTCTCTGCTGGGTCCAAGAAGCATCCTTGATTTTCAGTTTGTTCAGCTTTGTCTTGTGTTAAGTATGGGAGGGACACTCCCGATCTCTCTAATTATCAGAGCTGATACCAGAAGTCAGAAATTAATAAATTAAAAATAAAATTTATAAAATAATAAAAGATATGAAATATTTGGGGATAAACTTGACAATTTATAACATTATATGCTAAAAACAATAAAACATTGCTGTATAAAATTAAAGAACCCTAAAATATTGAAAGAGATATATCATATTCAGATGCCAGGAGATGCAATATTGTTTAGATTTCACTTCTCAACAAATTGATCCATAAATTCAATGCAATTACAATAAAAAAACCCAGGAGTGTTTCTTTTTCAATAGAAATTGACAAGCTAATTTTAAAATTCATAAGGTAATGCTCATAACTTAGAATAGCCAAGACAACTTTGAAAATGAATGAAGTTGGAGGAATACTACTACTTAATTTCAAAACGTATTTCAAAGCTACAGTAATCAAGATATTGTGTTACTGGTGTCAAGACAGACTGTGAGATCAGGGAACAGAATACGAGGTATGGCACAGAGCCCAGAAATAGACCCATATATATCGGGACAACTGATTTTTTTTTTTTTTTTGAGAAGCCATATTACAGATTTATTCATAATCGGTAATTTTATTCAGATGTGTATCCATGAGCATTTCTCATTATATTTTCTTTTTTTTTGTATATTTATTTATTTTTTTTATTCTTATGTTAATCCCCATACATTACATCATTAGTTCTAGATGAAGTGTTCCATGATTCATTGTTTGTGCATAACACCCAGTGCTCCATGCAGAATGTGCCCTCCTCAATACCCACCACCAGGCTAACCCATCCTCCCACCCCCCTCCCCTCTAGAACCCTGTTTGTTTTTCAGAATCCATCATCTCTCATGGTTCGTCTACCCCTCCGATTTCCCCCGCTTCATTCTTCCCCTCCTGCTACCTTCTTCTTCTTTTTTTTTTCTTAACATATATTGCATTATTTGTTTCAGAGGTACAGATCTGAGATTCAACAGTCTTGCACAATTCACAGCACTTACCAGAGCACATACCCTCCTCAGTGTCTATCACCCAGTCACCCCATCCCTCCCACCCCACCCCCCACTCCAACAACACTCAGTTTGTTTCCTGCGATTAAGAATTCCTCGTATCAGTGAGATCATATGATACATGTCTTTCTCTGTTTGACTTATTTCACTCAACATAATACCCTCCAGTTCCATCCACGTCATTGCAAATGGCAAGATCTCATTCCTTTTGATGGCTGCATAATATTCCATTGTATATATATACCACTTCTTCTTTATCCATTCATCTGTCGATGGACATCTTGGCTCTTTCCACAGTTTGGCTATTGTGCACATTGCTGCTATAAACATCGGGGTGCACGTACCCCTTCGGATCCGTACTTTTGTATCTTTGGGGTAAATACCCAGTAGTGCAATTGCTGGATCATATGGTAGCTCTATTTTCAACTGCTGCACCAGCTTGCATTCCCACCAACAGTGTAGGAGGGTTCCCCTTTCTCCGCATCCCCGCCAACATCTGTCGTTTCCTGACTTGTTAATTTTAGCCATTCTGACTGGGGTGAGGTGGTATCTCATTGAGGTTTTGATTTGGATTTCCCTGATGCCGAGCAATATTGAGCACTTTTTCATGTGTCTGTTGGCCATTTGGATGTCTTCTTTGGAAAAATGTCTGTTCATGTCTTCTGCCCATTTCTTGATGGGATTCTTTGTTCTTTGGGTGTTGAGTTTGATGAGTTCTTTATAGATTTTGGATACTAGCCCTTTATCTGATATGTCCTTTGCAAATATCTTCTCCCATTCTGTCGGTTGTCTTTTGGTTTTGTTGACTGTTTCCTTTGCTTTGCAAAAGCTTTTTATCTTGATGAAATCCCAATAGTTCATTTTGGCCCTTGCTTCCCTTGCCTTTGGCGATGTTTCTAGGAAGAAGTTGCTTCGGCTGAGGTCAAAGAGGTTGCTGCCTGTGTTCTCCTTTAGGATTTTGATGGACTCCTGTCTCACATTGAGGTCTTTCAACCACTTGGAGTCTATTTTTGTGTGTGGTGTAAGGAAATGGTCCAGTTTCATTCTTCTGCATGTGGCTATCCAATTTTCCCAACACCATTTGTTGAAGAGACTGTCTTTGTTCCATTGGACATTCTTTCCTGCTTTGTCGGAGATTAGTTGACCATAGAGTTGAGGGTCCATTTCTGGGCTCTCTATTCTGTTCCATTGATCTATGTGTCTGTTTTTGTGCCAGTACCATGCTGTCTTGATGATGACAGCTTTGTAATAGAGCTTGAAGCGGGACAACTGATTTTTAACAACTATGTAAAGGCAATTCAGTGAGGAAAGAATAGTCTCTCAATAAAAGTTTTGGAATCATTGAATATCTTTGTGCAAAATAAAACAAACAAAACACTTTAATCTATACTCTGAGCCATATGGGAAAATTAACTCAAAATGGATCATAGATCTAAATTTAAAACCGAAAACTAAAAACCTCTAGGAGACAATATTTGTGACATTAAGTTAAGCAAAGGTATCTTAGATAAGACACAAAAACCTTAACTACTTTTGGATTTAGTTAGGAAAATTATCCTTGAAATTAGTGCCATCTGGAAAACTCCTTTTAAAATACCTTGTGAAGAACATATTAATACATTATATATGGTTACAAAGGAAAACAAAAGTAATCACTTGTTTCAAATACTTCATAATTTATAAAAAGGCCATACATGTATGGAAACACAAACTCTCAAACACAAATAAGCATAGCTCACAGAAAGATGCACTATCAACTAGCTCAGATGGCCATTGTAAAACAGACTTAGCATGATTTCGATATAACATACAAATAATTGATTTTTTGTTTTACTTTTTATTTGAATGCTGTAACATTCAGAAAAAGAGAGAGAGAGCAACACAGAGTAGCTCCTTTGCCTTAGGTGATATTCATATTTTTTTAGAAGTATGATGTGCTGGTCTTTTGATTTGTCAACTGACTATATGCTATGATATTCTAGTTAATAAATCAAACATTAATCTGGGTGTTGCTGTGAAAATATTTTATAACTGTAATTGATGTTTATTGATTTTAGGTGAGGCAGATTATTTTAAATAAACTGGGTGGGCCTGACTAAATCAGTTGAAAGCCATAAGAGTTATATTGAAGTTTCCCTGAGGAAGAATAAATTTCACTTGTGGATCTCAGCTTCAGCCCATACCTGGGTTCCAGCTCATCCTTCCTGACTACCTGCACTATGGGTTTTGGACTTACCTAGCCAACCCCTGCAAGAGCATAAACCAATTCCTTGCAATAATTTTTTTTTTGAAGAAAAACCATGCTTTTTTGTATTGTGGTAAAGGATATATAATATAAAATACCATTTTAACTCTTTTTAGTATACAATTCAGTGGCATCAAGCACATTCACAATGTTGTGTAACCATCACCACCATCCCTCTCCAGAACTTTCCTCATGTCAAACAGAAACTTTGTCTCTGTAACCACTAACTCCCCGCTAACCAATCCCCCCCCCCCCCGCCCCTGCTAACCTTTGTTCTGCATTCTTCTCTATGAAGTTTGGCTATTCTACGTATCACATATAAGTGTCATCATGCAGTATTTGTCCTTTGGTTTCTGGCTTATTTCACTTAGCATAATGTGATAAATCCCTGAATATGTATCGCCTTCTGGTTTCACTTCTCAGGTAGAACCCTAACTGATACATATAGAATACTCATAAATAGACTAATTTGTTCAAGACACAGCTTTCCCTGACCGCCCAGCCCATAACACTGTTTCTAGACAGAATCAGTGGCTCCCTCTTTGCCTCTCCATATTCCTTATACATATTCTTTTAATAGCAGTGATTAGTTTGTATATTTCTCTTCCCCATTTGATTGTGAGCTTTTTAATCTTATTCATCCTTACTCTTCCAGCACCTAACAAATTCTTACTGAAAATTAATTAATTAACTAATACAAATTTTTATATTAAGTGAGTGACTCACATCAATATCGTCTCTCTCGCGGGGGAATTTGACTTTTACTTTTCGCAAACACTTGTCTTTGTGTACAGCCTCCAAGATAATTGTTTGTTTCTATTTGGGACAATCATACTCTCAGTTTAAAAAGATCACTCAGAATTCAAATCATCTATGCTACTTGGCTACAGTTACTTAGCAATTCTGAGCCGAAGCACACAGTGTTCTCAAAACACCTGTGTTAGCATTCACTCCAAATATACACACAACCCCACACATTGCCAAGGACTTGCTACAACATAAATTCTAGAACATTCCTGTACTGATTCCAGGTCTCTATGTAATTCTTACTTTGTTAATGGTAAATTTTGCCTTTGAACTTTGCCACAACAACTCCATCTGAAGTCTTCAAAAATATTTAGAAAGGAGTTTGGGAAAATGGAATGGCCCAGAGGCATTTTGTACCACCAAATAAACATGCTTCTTTTTGGACTTTTTATTTAATATTCGAAAGATGGCAAATAAGACACGCCGTGGAGCCACAACACAGGAACTAAACAGCAGCTTCACTTGCTGGATCTGTGACTGCCCATCAGGAAATATTTGTGCTCCTTAGTCCAGCCACAGTTGAAATATTCCAGCTTGTTTATTGATTGAAACTAGAAAACCTTTGACACAGGGCCTAGACAATCTTACTTATCAGGTTAATGTCTAGAGAAAACTAGGAGGAAATTATATTTGTAATTAATTTGCCTTTCGATTCCTCTTCTTAAGAACAAATAATGAAGATAATCTAAGTCTTTACTGCATGGCCTAATGGCATTGCAAAGAAAAACAATAGCAATAGAAACCTTATATACTTTATTTCCATTTCTCTTTTGCTCAGACACAATTCTTCCCACACGTGTTTGTGTGTACGTGTGTGTGTGTGTGATTGCTGGGGTTTTACTGAATTGAGCCACTTTTACAAATTCTCTGAAGTGAATGGTCACAGGGAAATCAATAGGAATTATTTATGTTGTATTTCAAAAAATAAAAATCCAGCAGAGTATATTTCTTGCAGAGCTTAGCTAAGAAAAGTTGGTCAGATCTCCCCTTGTAATCAATGTCACATGTGAAAATCTCTACATTACTGTAACTGCCCTACCAGCTCTTAACAGGAAAAATATCCAGAGTCATAAGCACTGAGTATCTCAAAAGGACGTCCACAAAGATTGCACTACCTTTTATAATTAAATTTTGTCCCATTGCCACTCAAAATAAGTCACAATTTTATTTATTTGAACTCATTCTAACTCACCATTAAAAAATGATGCCATTTTCATTTGTTCCTTTCATAGTAATGACAGTTGTCCTATGGAGACTTGTCTGGTTTCTATTCTTTCTTTCTCTCTCTCTCTCTCTCTCTTTTTTTTTTTTTGTCTATGAAAATCTACAAATAACTCATGTTTACATTTTGGGGTTTTTTTGGTTGTTGATTTTTGGGGGATTTTTTTGGTATCACAATAGGGATTTATTTTTGTTGACATCAGGAAAAGACTCATAGATATCTACAATCTAAAGTTGATGATGTTTTAAATGACCAAGTCCTTATTCTCCAAGTGCTGTATAATTCTCATGATTTCCAGAGAGGCTAATTGTGCATCCTGAATGTCCTAACATTTATGCTCTGATTTATGAAGTAGAGATGTAAAATGTTTTTACTTTAAAGGGTGTGCATTGACAGCTTGTCAATGTCTGAACCGAGAAAACGTAGAACTCTCCAGTTACCACATCCACCAACCCACCAAGAAGCCAGGACAATTTGGCCTCATTGTGCCATTAGTTGACAGAGCCATTATGTTTATTGGTGAACTGAAGAAAGGGACTGGTAAGATCTCCGTCCTCCGGGACCTTATCAGTTCAAGTCAGAAAGCCATATATCAAAAGTGGAGGGTGCCTTCAAATACTTCATTATCAAAAAATGACTTTGGAACACAGAGTAAATTGACTTGCTACCGAATTCCTATCTGTAACCTTCTATTTAAATAGGTCTCACTGTGATAACAGTGACAACAAATATCAACAATTTGCCCTTTCTGATGTAATTTCTTTTTATTTTTTATTTTTCTCTTCTCCAATCTTTCTCCCCTTTGCCCAGGCATTTCTGTAGCGCATGCGCGCGTGCGCGTGCGCGCACAGACACACACGCACACACACACACACACACACACTTCTTTTTTAGCCCTTTCTCCCATAGTCATTGTGATAAACACATACCAAGCATCTCCACTGGACATAACACTTTACTGAACACTACAGATACATAACTGAAAATAGAGAGGATTTCACCCTTGACTCCTAAAAAGTTGGCTCATAATTAAAGATTCCAGATAAAAATCACTAATAGGAGCTGAAGCAACAGTATGTATTCCTAGCACCGATCAACCTCATGCCAGCATGCCTGGTGGTGAAAGCACCATGATGGAAAAATAATAGTAGGAACTCAGTGGGGAGAAAGTCCCCTCTACTTGATAATCTGTTATCCTCCTTCACCCTTATATAATAGGCATTGAACTTGATCCTGTAAACATGCCAAGAAGAAAAGCCCTCAACAAGCTTACCAACCCATTGTTTCATGTTAATTGGTCCTAAATTTCCAGTTGATTGATAAATCCTTGCTGACTAGATATCACAGCAAGTAATTCTGTAGACCAGTGACTAACAATGTACTGAACACATAGAAGGTGTACAAAATGCTACACTGAATGAAATTTGAATAACCATACCCTCTTCCAATCATTTCACTTGTCATGAATTTGACACAGTCATTTCTATGTGAAAACGTGTGCGTGCACGCATAGCAACATACGCATGTCCACAGACACGTTTAAAAAAATAAATTGCCAGTATTTGAAAAAGGTAAGGAGATTGGGTATTTATAATGTGGATCATATATAATTTAGATGGAGAAGACCCCATTGAAAAGGTGTGAGCAATAGTTTAAAATGATGGATAGACCACAGTCTTCTAGAGAGGATGAGGGAAACGGTTCCAGGTACTTCTTCTTCATTTCCTTCTTTATCAGTGGAGTTTTTCAATCAACCTAATCTGGTAGAACATTTCTCCTAGGCTACTGAGATATATTTGCAGGAAACAACTTTCCCCTCACTTAAAGAAATAGGTTTAACTCTTTCATTCCTAACATTCTGTAATGCAGGGGTGAAAGTGAGTTTTCCATAAGGTATTTAAAGGAGGAAAGAGAGATGAGTCTGTGTGGAAAATTCGATGAAGGAGTGGAAAATTGCATCTGCCATATAAGTCCTACTACATATAGATATATTCCTCCATGAAAAACTGGAAATTTCATTTAAAAATGGTACCTGCAAAGTCAGCAGCAATTTTTAACAATGTCTTTCCTGCTGCTGACATCATATTTTTTTTTACTCCAATAATAAGGGATAATTTGGACCCATTCTCCTTTTCATTTAATGCTATTCCTCTCCTTACTGCATTTCCCCCACTTCTCTTCCCACACAAGAGGTGACTGCATTACTTGTGGAATATGATGAATCACTTCAACGAGAAATACGTGGCATCTGGTGAAGGCCCTTTCTAGCATATAAATTAAGCTTGAATGACAGCTTGGTCAAAAATTGCCTTTGAAAGTGGTCCCTGTGTGGCAGGTACAATCAAGTATTATCATTGTATCAGCAGGAGCCTTTTCCACTCTAGCTGACGTCTCTAACCTTTATTAGAGAGAAGTGGGTCACTCCTCTGCCCCTGAAAATAATTGATGGGATGAAAAGAGAGATCTGGGTGAGGAAAAGGGAAAGGTGTATTTAGCAACTAGGCAGGAAGGAGGAATACTCAGAAAAAGGAGTACTGGTAACAGTAAATGATTCTGCAACAAATACACGGCTGGGAAATCCTAACCCAGGAAAGAAGCAAAATAAAGTGTAGCCATTCCATCTTTTGAGACAAATATGGCAAATATGTTTCCCAATTAAAAAAAAAAAAATCCCACAGGGGAAGGAAGAGATACTAGACTAAAGGTACTTTGCGTCTCTAATTTGTGTGATTTTTTTTTCTGAGTGGGAAGGTTTCTTTTTTTCCTTCAATTTCTGTCTCATGGAAAAGGTAGAGTCTAGGGGCGCCTGGGTGGCTCAGTTGGTTAAGCGACTGCCTTCGGCTCAGGTCATGATCCTGGAGTCCCGGGATCGAGTCCCGCATCGGGCTCCCTGCTCGGCAGGGAGTCTGCTTCTCCCTCTGACCCTCCCCCCTCTCATGCTCTCTGTCTCTCATTCTCTCTGTCTCAAATAAATAAATAAAATCTTAAAAAAAAAAAAAAAAAGGTAGAGTCTAAATTCTCAAGATTTCACTTTTGGAAATATCTTCACTTGGTTTCCTTCATGATTTTTACACATTTGTTGGTGGCAGGGATAATGACCCCTCCGTCAGGAAATTGAATGTGTTTCATGGAGAAGCCAGCAATGGAACAAAACATCAAACAAGGGAAGATTCTCCAACATTCCACATGATGGCAGAAGATCTTTTCCTTATTAAGTAGTCAAAGCTTACAATTTTGTATTATTCTATTAAATATAGCAAGATAAGCGATCTCTCATATTCTCTAAGCCATTTTTGAATAATTTGTTCTCAGGACGAACCAGAAGGGATGATGTGTTTTCCTGTGTGAAAAACAAACAACCTGGGGGAAAAAAAATACCAAAGCCATCTTCCTAAAGTTTTCCTAAATAATGTTGAGATTACAGGAAGTGTCTTTCAAAATCACATTTAAAATGGGATCTTCTCGACTACATTCTCCAAATGTCAGGATCATTTTTGTCTGTTTATGTTGTTAATCACAGTAGACCCATCCTGTGAGCGCACTTATGTAACAGGCTGCTTTGTACAATCTCCCTTGCAGACGGAGAGCTTCGGCGCTGTACCTTTTTTCAGAGAATCTTTCCCTGATTTACAGTTCTTGTCCACTCAGAGCCTCAGGAAAGCAGTGGGCCTCGTGCCCTCAAACTGGATTTCTGGGCAGAACTAATCCAACAATTTGGTCAGCCCTATAAGATAGTGATATGTCCTGTCTCACAGAGAAGATTTGGAACACATGGACTATAAAGTTGAATTTCTCTACAATTTATAAATAAGCTCCCCGCCCAATAGGCCTTTGTCTTTGTAGTGACAATGAAAGTGGATCAAAGAAATGCACTACAGTTTCACCAACTCTCTACCTTCCTAAGCTTCTTAAATTCAAGTTGCTGTCTGCTCTAATGGAGGCAAGCAATATCTACTCTACAAGGTGCAGATCATTGCAAAAGTAATGTGCACATTGTGACTTACCTACCTAAGGATGATAGTCACAATATTTTAAATGAGCAAATCTTAGCTGGGTAATGATTTACACTAACGCCTTCATTTAGCTATGGCAAGAAACCAGCCCAGGAAAATAATACCTTCCTGTTTTAATATTGCCTTCTGAGTGTTTACAACGTATTCATACGTCTACTATAGCATTCGATTTTCAAATATACCTTATACTATAGCTATTATAGTCATTTTACAAATTGTGTAACTGAGGATCAGACATGAAACTTTCCTAAGATTCTAGGGCTAGTATATAAAGGGTAAGGAACTGAAATCAGAAATTCTGGCTCCTATGGAAGAGAATAAAAATCCCGACTGTTGATGGTAAGCTATCTAAATGATGATTTTAGTTTTCTAAGAATGTGTGGTCAAGTTTATCTTCAGGGGACCTCACACTGGGGATCAAGTACTCCACAGTCAACTTGATCCTTTGTGGCAATGCCCTCTCAGGAAGATAAAATCCACATTTTATCATCTGCCAGGATGATGGCAGTAACTCTACTGCCAGGAACATGGCAACCGGCAACCTTCCCCAAAGAATGGGTTCATCCTGAGTGTCCCTCTCTGGTTGGCCATATTCTCCTTCTCTTTCTTAAGACTCTATAAGATGTTTATTCCCAGATTGTGGTAATGGTAATATGAGTGTATGCTTATGTCCAAACTCACCAAATTTTATACATTAATTATGTGCAGTTTTTATAGACCAATTATACCTCAATAAAGCTGGGGGGGAAGTCTTTGAAACTTTTAATTTTCCAATATTCTTATTAAAATAATAACTAGAAAATTATGAAAATATGGACACATTAAAACATTGAAAACAAATACCATACAAAGTTTGTGATATGAGACCAGTCAAAACACATAACTACAAGGAGAGTTGCTCTCTGCTAGAATCATAGAGATTTATCACTGAAATGTCAATCTCATTGTCAATCTTAGTGTTGATCTTATTGAAACGACATGAGAGCCTGAAACCAATCCCAGTGGGTCCTCCAGTAACAGCTCAGGGGCCCCAAATTACCACAGAGGTGACCATTTCCAACACTTTAGTGCCAAAGACAATTGATGGCATGATCCTACCTTCAAAGCCCGTGATAGATAAAAAGCTCTGAAAAAAACAATACCGGGTGACTACGTGAGAACAAAGCTATGAATACTTATTAAGTGACTATTTTCTAGTAGAAAACATCAGTTTATTTGGCTCAGCCACTATGTTGATCTACCTTAGCAATGTCTTAAGAAAGTACTAACATAACGAATTCTATGGTGGTAGCATGATTAATATTAATGTCAATAGATCTGAATAAAACTGAAATTTCAAAAAGAATACCTATCCTATATGTTCCTAAAAGTGGTATAAATGCCAGGAGAGGATAATCCCACTGGTCGGCTTTGTATTTACATGTAAAAAGAGAAGTTTAGAATTCATAGAAGTAATTCAAACAAGCCATTGCTCCCCAAATACTTTTTGGTTTTGTTGACTGAATAAGTCCCTTCCTATGATGTTTCTTATATACTTTTCAAACCAGAGACTCTTTAAAGACCCTTCAATTAACAGTCCAACCAGGATTTTCTGTTGAAGAAATTATAACCAGAATCACTGAGACTTGCTCAGGGTCTTACAGAATATTAATGGCAGAGACGAGTTGGAGTTCAGTGGAAGGAAAGCTACATGTCTAATTCCACACTATCATGGTCTGTTTCCTAAGCCAGGATGCATCAGTATAAGATTCCCTTCTGGGGACATGTGGGTGGCTCTTGATCTCAGCTCAGGTCTTGATCTCAGGGTTGTGAGTTCAAGTCCCACAGGAGCCTACTTAAAAAAGCAAACAAACAAAAAAAAGATTCCTTTCTGATGGTGTCTTTGGGGTTTGATTTTAAGGATGATGTCATAATATTTTAAATAATTTTATTATGAGTTTATTATCCATTTCCTTAATTAAAATTGGAGACTTATACTAACACCCTGATTAATTATAAAATGTTCCTTGTGCCAATCATCTTTCCCTTTGCCTGTCACACCATTCAAATGTTGCTTTGTCATATGAATTTATTATTAGGATACAAAGTGCATTTGATAATTTAAATTGTGTGGTAATTTAAATTGTGTGGTTTGGGACTTTTTTTTTTTTTTTTTTAGCTCTGCTCCTTTTCTTTTAGGCCTGTTGGCCAAAACAGCATATTCCAGATATTTTGGGGTTTGATGCATGTGCTTAATCACTGGTTCTGGCTTTTTAAAAATTCTTAAACAAATCTAATATTTTTAAATCCAGAATTTCCTAAGGAATTAAAAAAACACTTTTTACTTAATTTTAAGTAGTTTTTAAAACAGTGTTTTCTTTTTTTTTAAATTTTATCTTACTATGTTACATTAATCACCATACATTACATCATTAGTTTTTGATGTAGTGTTCCATGATTCATTGTTTGCATATAACACCCAGTGTTCCATTCAATAAGTGCCCTCTTTAATACCCATCACCAGTCTAACCCATCCCCCCACCCCCCTTGCCTCTAAAACCCTCAGTTTGTTTCTCAGAGTCCATAGTCTCTCATGGTTGGTCTCTCCCTCCGATTTCCCCCCCTTTCAATAGGGTTTATTTACCTTTCCAGAAGACTAGTAAATTTGAAATGGAATATGATTTACAAAACTTTTATGCTTCATTTTGTGGCTCTTTGCATAAAGCAGAGTACAATTGTATCTTTTTTGACAGTAGTCACCATTTTTTTTTTATCTTAAACTATGGTTACAAATTTGGGTTGATGTTTCATTGTACTCTCTCTGTTGGCACCTAGATCCTTTTAATGTAATTTAAGAGATACTGACTGACTGTAGGTACAGTGGATTAGAAAAGGAAAGGTAAGGAAGGGAAGGGAAGGGGAAAAATTTTAAGATATGGAATTTTGGTTTTAGGTGTACTTGGTATGTTGTCCCTAAAGGTATTCTATGCCAAATTTCTTACAAGAAATTTGTCAATATTTTGGTGTTTTATTTCAAGCTAAAAAAACCAGAAGCTTATTAATAACATCAATGGAAGAAGCAGCCTTTTTAAACAGCATTTTGAGAATATATTTTTCCATGCCATACATCTGAACAAAAATTTTGTGCATGATCATAAAATTAATGATTTCCATAGACCCACAGGCTCTTGACCTGGAAGGGACCTTGAAACCATGCAGAACTCCTGTCTTTAATATCCATAGTAAAGAGAACACAACTAAAGAATCATGCATGTAAGTGGCTTTTACAGGCTCGTCAAATAACTTTCAATTCTGATTTGGTTTATATGAATAAAGAGGTGTTCATATCAACAAACTATTAATTTTAGTGAAAGTCAGTGTATATCTTCAACATGAAACAGGCATCTGATTTAATTCTCTTGATTTGCAGAACTGAAATATGATACGTTAAATGCATGTCCAAAATTATATGGAATAATAAAAAAAAAAAACAAGGTCTCTTGATTTCTATTTGGGTACTTTCCCCCTTACTCTATGTATAAATTTGAAATGGGATTTATACAGGAGAAAAGGTGTCAATGTGGATAGATGTGGGTGGGTTTGATGGTTTTTGAGTTCTGTGTCTCTGAATGTAGTGATTTCTTTATTTCTCCAGCATATATTGTGTACTCCATTCATGAACCACCCATTTTTTCCTTGGTTATCTTTTTATGGATGTGAGTCTCTCTAAGCACAGGGTAATAAATCAACTTGAATTACCCCTACTGAGTGACATAGTACTTTGTACATAAAGATGCTTAAAATGAGTTTTATTGATTGAAAAGTTGATAAATAGTTGTTACATATGATACTGAATTTAGAATAAGATATTCAGTTCTCAAAATATTTAGATTTAGTACCCTTTAAAAATGCTAAAATAACTATAAGGAATTAAATAGAAATCAAAAGGGATTTTGCTTAACAGTCATTTGCAAAAAAACCAAAAAATTCTCCCCTGTGGTTGAAATTAATAACCTGTATATTTCTAAGTATTTTGATTAACATTTGTCTGCACTAGGAAACAATGGGTTGCATGAGAAAGTAGATGGTATAAAGTAATTGCTATCTAGAATTCTTAGAGAATAATCTTTCAATCTAAGGCTTTCCAAAAAATAATTTACCCCTTGTAAGCAATATTTAAGAAAGTCGGTGGAATTAAAATATTTTGAAATGCATTATACATTGCTGGATATTATCAGAGGAATTCTAAGTGGAATTTACCATTCTCAATAAAAGGCCCAGTAATTATTTATTTATTTATTTGTTTGTTTGTTTGTTTATTTATTTATTTATTATTTCTCTTCCCTTGAACTAAGATGGCAGCTATCACTTGCCTCTGTCAGTGTAACTACCTTGGACATATATTCCCTCTCTTTAATGTCTTCACTCTAAGATGCAATTAGTCAGTCACATTTGTTAGAATTTTGTGTAAAGTGTGTAGAAATAGGTTCTGAAACCTGAGGGCTTTCTTTTAAATAGTAAATGAATTTTAATTCCTGGACTTTGTGAATTGGGTTTGGCTACTTGTTGACCATTTTTAACTCAATTTACCATGCTGCTCTGTATTCCAGATATAAGGGGTTGAGGAATTACCAGCTTTTAGGGTAGCTGAACTATAACCATCTGATTCCCAGTGTCTTAACGTAAGGAAATTCTGCATGCCTGATAAAATATTTGTCTCTACTGTATTACCAAAGTCTTTATTTCATGATGTATTGCTGATGCTGGTTATATTAGCTAAGAGAGACTTACTAATGTTGACTCCTACTCCTTCCTGAGTGTGTCATCATGGGTCTTGGCTGATGGCCAGTGATGCCAACAGCTCACCAGCCCAGGTTGTGATCACCTTTACAAACCTGCCCCGACAGGGCTGTCCAGTCTCTGCTAACACACTTTTCTTCAGCTCTCCCAAACTGTCTGGACTCTCAATTCCCTACAGCCAATAAGCCCTACCTCCTTATTTTACTACAGGTTGGTAGTACTATAACTGTCAGCTTGATCATTTCCCCAGTCTGGTCTTAAAATGGTCCATCGGGAAAGGGCTGATAGAATGGGTTTCTTTCTTGTTTTGGGGGGGGATTTATACATTTATAGTCAATATACTATATATGGCGCAAGGTATGGATGAAAGTTCACATTTTGTGCACGTGAATATTCAACTTTTCCAGTACCATTTATTGAGAGACTATCCTTTCTTCACTGAATTGACTTTACAACATCATCAGAAATCAATTGTCCCTATATGGGTGAATCTAATTCTTGGCTGTCTAGTCTGTCCCATGACCTACCAGTCTCTCAAAGTATCAGGCTCGTGATAGTCAGGCTTTAATGAATATAACAGTATCCCCCAAGCCAAAGCAATGATTCTGTTCTCACATAGGTAATCCCAATAAACTTGTTTTGAAGTGCTGCCTTTAATCACTGGCCCCAGGGTCTGGATTCTTAAAATCTGTTCATGTGTTGGGTGGTTAATATTGCTGACACTCAGGGCTCCCCTCAGAAAGCACCATGAATCTCTTTTGTCTTCAACTCTCCCTTAGAAGCAAGTCTAGAAACTTGTGTCAAGAGAAGCAAGTGTGGGGATTTGGGCTGCAGGTAAATGCTTATGTTCTTTTAATTCCTCCAAAGTTCAGCAAGAGGTAAAGATGGACATTCAAGTGGAGTTGAGGAACAGGAAGGAAATTTGGGGCAACATCATTTAACATGTAAGAGACTAAATGTTAGAATCTCAAATAATGTTTAAAGTTGTGTCAGCTTTGGAAAATCATTCACAGTGAAGCTCTGAACACCATATTTTCTCAAGAAAAGCCAGTTAAATTCCATACATAAAGTTTTTTTAACAAATGCAACTTATTGCATATCTCTTAATTAAGGATTCACTAGCATGCATATTTAACAAGTCACTCTCAAATTTAGTTGGTTAAGGAATTATTAAATACAAAGAAAACCTAGAAAAATTACATTCAACCATAAATATAAATGCAAGGTATATGTAACAAATCATATACCAAAAATACATAGTCCCCTGCTCCACCCCAAATACTAGCTCTTGTCTTCTATTTCTATTAAAGCATTTCTCTTAAAACTTTCCAGTGTCTTGGGGAAAACACTGTACTTTGAATGGACCAAATAAAAATTGGCATGCAATATTAAATCAGACAGCATTAGTAACATAAAGATCTTATGGAATAATTCTCTACAATGAAAGCACTGAGGATCAAGATCATTAAGTGACTTGAAAAAGGATACATATAGCTAATAAGCTGCTAGGACTGGTAGCCCCACTTCTGCACCAATGTTGTTGTCTTTCCAATTGAAGGCAATCAGTAATTGTTAAAAACCAATGTGTCAAAATGACCATACTTAATGCTTAGGGTTGCAAAGACCCCATGAAAATCTATCTCCACCCTTAATTAGTTTAGCAGGAGGAGATAAAAGGAGATATACACATAAATATAGACTATACATGGTAGGGCCATAAATTAAACCAAGTTCAATGAATGGGAGGAGAAGAAAAGAAAGAGAAAAAAGAAGGATAAGGGAGAAAATAAAAGCAAAATCTCTTCTGGTTGATCCAACCAGTTAAAAACTCTTGGAAGGAGAGTCACTTGAGATAATCCTTGAAAGAGAGCACTTGAAAACTGAGGGTAGAGAAGGAAAAGGAATGAGAAAAACATTTCTACTGGAGGGAAAGACATATAAAGATGAGGAGGCAAGAAAGTCAAATAGCAAGGCACCCCTTTTCCCTCTGCCATACTGCCTCTACCACAAGAGTTGTGCCACCTGCAGGGTCACACTTCTGGGAAGACTCGTGTTGTTCCATCAAAAGGCTGCAGCTGATCTACGGCAGGAGGCGCTTCCTCAAGCCGACATCCTCACCTTGAGAGAGCGTCATCCTTGCTTGCACCATTCCATTGCAATCCATTTGTGACTGAGGGGAAAAAAAAAATACAAACTTTGATTGCTGTGTTATCAGCATTCATGAGAAACAAGCTTCGTATACCATTCCAACACTTTTCTTTTTATACTTTTCTTTAAATAAAGGTGGAGAAAGCTTTTAGTAAAAGTAACCCAGATCCCAACCCTTATAACATTAACGTTATAGCCTGGCTACTTTCCAGCTTCTCCATGATAGAAGAAAAAGCACCCTCCAATTTAATAACTAAATTAATTTTTCCTCCCACAACGGCATGTGCAATTATTAAAGTCAGAAAGATCTTGGCAGCCTCTTGCACTGGTAAATAGAACGTTGCATTCCATCCTATGATTAATTAATGTTCCTGATTCAAGGAGATATGAAATCGCTTTACATTCCTTGTGTTATTGAATAACCTATCATGCATTATTGCTCAGGCACTTTTTACATCCATGCAACTAAATCTCAAGTAATAAGCCACAAAGAGCCTAACTTTATGCTGAAGCATTGTGGGAGCTATGGAAAACAGAACTTGAGGATGTGCATGGAGGGGGAAGAGAAGAAAAGAGCCAGAGAGAAGAAAGGAAAAAAAGGTGGAAGGAAGATTTGTATTAGCCAATCAGTCATGTCAGAGAATGTTTTACCTCTTGCTTGCCTGTGGTTTGTCATCTTATTTAGTGATTTTTTAATGACCAGTTTCCTTATTCACAAGTCAGGAATGATAAGAATAAACATAACTAACAGTCAAGAAACCTGTCATCATTGGGAGTTATAAATGATTGGCCCCTTTATGAACTGTCAGGAAATGGTTTTCCTTGGGTTTCAAACCACATAAGTAGCTGTCCAAGTTCAAGCGAGTATAAATGACACGCTTTGGAAGACCCAAAGGGGAGATGTTGTGGAACACTGTGTTTTTCTCTCATTTGTAGCATATTCTGCAGCCAATAAGTAAAAGAGACATGTACTTTCTAACAAGTTGTCTCAGATATTGCAAAACAGACAACAAAGACAAATTTATACCACAATTCCTACCCAGTTTTTTTTTCCCTTTAAGTTGAGTATTGAATTTATATAGTTACACATTCCCTCCCAAATCTCTTGTTCACAGGTAACTAACATAATAATCCATTCAAATAGAAAATTATCACATTTCCTGAGAAACCTATTCTCTACATCACTGAGTTGGGATTTCATCCCTTCAGACTACCTGTGGGACTTTAAGGGCATCAGGATGCTCACAGGCAGGGATGTGGTCCCCAGTGAAGAGCTCATCAGGTCCAGAAATTAACCTCATCCCATCAACTTCTCCCTGAAGAAGGTCAGAAGAGAAAGAAATTCAAGGAGAATGACAAATCATGCCTCAAGCAGAAACTGAAAAAAAAAAAAAAAATCCAGAAATTGCCAGGAAAGAGTAACCAACACGTGTAATGTTTAAGAAAGAAAATGCATCTGTCTTTTTTTAAACCAGTTTCCTAGTCTGTCTCCAATATAATATACATCAGAGAATCATTTTAAGTGTGCTTTTTTACCAAATAGAGATGCTTTCATACAGAAGCAAATACCCATATATAAGTACTATGAAAGAAATAGACACTGACACTCTTGAATAATTCAGGAATCTGCTGAAAAGATTTTGAGAATTCTACTTTGACAAAACCTCAACATTTAGACCCTTAATGTTGCTTTCCAGTTAAACTCGTAGAGTACTGATGAGGATTATTGAATTGAGCTAAGGTAATTGGTAACAGTCATGGAAGGAAAAAATGATTCTGGGTAAAGAAAATGAGTGTCAGTGTTTCCCCTTCATTTCTTAGCTAAGTTATGCCTAGTGAAAGCACAGACTCTTGTAACCACATGGGCTTTACTGAAATATTATGTTTCTCAATCCTCAAGTACACTCAGCTTTCTCCTTCTAGTTCCTTGTAATCCCTACATATTTTGTTTGTCTTTCTCTCTAGGTACGGAGTGGAACCTGTGTCTCTACCTTCTGAAATCTCTAATGCATTTTTCTCACTCAGGGAGTTTTAATTAAATATACAAGTCAAAATATAAGCCAGAAATTAGCATGTATTTTCTACTATTTTTTAAAAATTTCCATGGATTTCCAAATGTCAATCAAAACTGGAAATTCTGACAGACTGTCTGGGGCTAGGTCAAGAATATGAGTTCTACTTTAAATTCAAACCCAGAATTGTGATGTGGCATGGGCAGATCTTTAAATGTTCTTGACTCACTCTCTCCCTACTAAAGAAAGTAGTTCTGGGTGCCTGGGTGGCTGGTTGGTTAAGCGACTGCCTTCGGCTCAGGTCATGGTCCCGGAGTCCTGGGATTGAGTCCCGCATTGGGCTCCCGGCTCAGCGGGGAGCCTGCTTCTCCCTCTGACCCTCTCCCCTCTCATGCTGTTTCTCTCTCTCTCTCAAATAAATAAATAAATAAAATCTTTAAAAAAAAAAAGAAAGTAGTTCTTACTTCACAGGAAAGCTGGAAAGGCAAACATGATGATAGATGAGATTTGTTTATTCCTTGGAGAGATAAGGTGTTGTCAAAATTCAAGGCATCCTTATTATCCATGCTCATGAAACTGTTATGATAGTAGAAAACATTATACTTAGATTTTTCTTCTATTGCCACCAAAAAGGCATTTAAACTGAGATTACAGACTGTCAAATAATTAAGACCTGAAATGTGGAAAGTAAATAAGTCTCAATCCAAATTTGTGATATCATCGGTTATTTTTCTCCTCTAGAAAAATGCCTTCGATTTTAAATAGACAACGTCGGTACTAATGAAGTGCATTGAATCATAATGTATCTTATTATGAGTCAAAAGGGGCTCTGAAAATAAAGTGTCATTACACGGAATCAGTCACATGATTCGTTTGAAAACTTGGGTTCGGATATAGTTCTCAGTCAACAGAAAAGTTCCATGTTCACTAAGAAAATAATAAAAAAAAATAAAAGCCCAGCAGGGAAAATTCTGTCGGCTTTAGTATGCAGAAAGCACATGCAGGAAGTAGCTTCACCTGCCAGTTGTGATTAATTTGCTATTTCTTACAACGTCTCACTTTGATTATTAATGATAATGATTTGATTTATGAGTTCTGTTCACTGAATATTCTCAATTTCCAAAGATGTACTCTTTTGGGAAAAAAAAAAAAGAGAGAGAGAGAAGGAAAAAAAGGCTGTTGGGAGATAGTTACTCAGGTAATGGAATGTGGCATCATTTACCTCTAGACGCTGGTTCAAATCTATCTCCCCATGTTTTCCTAAGGTGTTCAGGGAAATCTAAAGGCTGGAGCACAGATATTATATATAATGAATGAGAGAGGGATATCATGATCCCACCTCTGTTCTGAGGTTTTGTCTCTTTCTGTGTTGTGGGAATGCAGAACATTCGGGACCAGGCTTCTGGATTTTAAGGCTTTTCTCTGTGCAGAATTATAACATGTAAACCCTGCGACACGAATTGCATATTAGCATATTGTCATTCATGCATATATTAAGAAGCTGAGATTTTTAAGACTGTATGAAAAGATGCTAGTTTTCAGAATAGAATTATAGAGAATTAAGGCAATTAGAACTCTGAGGGGCAATACGCAATGTTGTTAGAATATCATATTCTCTACCAGCTGACCTCATTGATCATAGAAAAGAAAATTCAGTAGAAATTAATTTGGTGCTTTTCATAAATGTGAAAATAACTCAGGAATAATTGATTTTTAAAGGTTGACAATTACAAAGGCTCTCATCTTCCTTGAGAAATATCTTCTAGGAAAATAAGTGTAAGGAAGAAAAATAATGTAATCATGGTTGCCCAGATCATACCCTCCACTGGGAGTCTGGGGACCTGACAAGATTTCAGAGCCTCCAGCACTACCTCAGTCAACTACCCAACTGGGAGTCTATGAGCCTCTGGTCCCACTAAGTTTCTCAGTACAAGTATTAATAATAGCTAATCTTACTATTATTAAGAGCTTCCCACAGACTATACACCTTAGGCATAGGATCGCATTTAGTCCTCACAACAAAACAATGAGACAATAATTTTTTCCCCAGTCACAGACACGCGAAGTAAGGCTCAGAGAGAGGCAATTTAACCTCACAGTGCTAATAACATGGTGTCCTCCTTCCTCTTTTTCCTTTTTGCTGACATGGCTACACTGCACACTCTAACACCATGCCTTGTCATAAATGAACACTTCCATCTCCCGCGGACCGGAGGGAAAACCTCTAGCTTAGAATGAGCTCAGAATGAAGGTGGTAGCTCTTAGCAGTTGGTGGAAAACAAAGAGCACCTGTGACTCCAGGGCTTTGTGCTGAGTCCATGGAGGTTCCTAAATCCTAGAAAAGATCCCTCAATGTCTAGAACCTTTTGGGAATGTCCTCTCACACCCACAGTTAGAAGTTCTGTACAGAGAGCCAGCTAAAGTGTTTCTTTAACAAAGAAAACCTTGGGATACCACTGGCAGACCACTGGTTCTCACCTGGAATGTTGGTTTAAAGATTAGAGACATGAACCAGCCTCTCAGAGACTCCAATTTATTAAACCTGAGGGTAAGTCCCTAAATTGACCTTTTAAATAAGTATCATTTCCTCTGCCTCGACGCTCTTCCAACTTCTTACCCTCCCAAGAGCTCCTGCCTACCCATTGACAATGCCCTCAATAACAGGTACCTTAAAATGGTAGGGAACAAATCATTCTCAGTTGGATTCAAATCATCCTGAATTGAATGCCAGTTCTGCCTTTTCTGGTTGTGGGACTTTCGGTAACATAGCTCGCCATGTTATGAACACGGAATATGACATGGCTGAAATATGTAACAGAGCATCTCTATCTCTACATAGCTGTGTCTCTGGGCAGGACACTCATCTCTTGGTGCCACCATGTCTATGTCTATAATGTCAGTGAATTGAACTAGACTTAGTGATTCTCTGAACTCTTGTGATGAGTACTTGGTCATTCCCTGATCTGTTTGTGTTCAAATTTACCCTTTACAAGGCACTTTCATAACCATCCCTGTGTCCCTTACAATGACGCTGTTGAGTGCATAGATACATTTCCCACTTTATGAATGTTTTGCAGTTAGCTAACTAGATTTAGTTCATTTACAGACCTGCAGGAGATCCCAATGTTTCTCAGTACTTCCACACTCTGCCACACGGCTTTGCCATGGGCTCATTAGTCTGTGGGGAATTCATATGTTGAGTCTAGTTCTCTGAAACTAGAGGGAGACAGAATTTATTTATTATTTATATTTATTTATTATTTATATTTAGGTAATTTATTATCTATATATAAAGAGATGAAAAGTATATTGTATATTTATATTATATATATATACATGTCTATATATTTAAAGTCATTTAAGCCGAAATAGACTTACTTTTTTTCTCACATCAAAGGCAAGAGTAGGGCGCCTGGGTGGCTCAGTCATTAAGCATCCGCCTTCAGCTCAGGTCATGATCTCAGGGTCCTGGGATCAAGTCCCGCATTGGGCTCTCTGCTCAGCGGGAAGCCTGCTTCTCCCTCTCCCACTCCCCCTGCTTGTGTTCCCTCTGTCGCTGTGTCTGTCTCTGTCAAGTAAATAAATAAAATCTTAAAAAAAAAAAAAAAGACAAGAGTAGATGTGCAAATGCTGATGTTCTTTCTGTGGTCTACTATATAAGACAAAATTGTTTTTTATACTCTACCACAGCCAGCATTATAAATAGAAAGATAGATACCGTCAGGAAATATTTTGAAGGACTCCAGGAACGCCCTTGTTTTTGATGGGTTCTATATATTTACAACAGAGACACACATATGTAGATCACCATGGGTTGGAGACTGTCCTTCAGATCAGGTGGCCCAAAAGTCCTTGGAGCATGCAGGAAAGTACACGAAACATACAGAGCAGTTTGCAGAACCAGGCCTCAAGAAGGTCTGGAACACTGGTCAGGATATAACCATCATTTTAGCAGTCTGGCTGGATGGCTCCGTTCTTCATTATACCTTTTCTCTCTGCCTGCTTCAAAAACCTAATTGCTGTTACATCTGGAAGTACTGCCTTCCCATCAGAGCTCTCATGCCAGGCACCTCAGAGGCTGATAGCTAGATTAAAGAAGGTAACTTTGGGGTCAGAGGCCAAACCCTGGACTGTTAAGGGCTGCCTGGTCACTGGACCCATGTGCACATCCAACCACTCCAGCCAGTTTGTTCTTCAGGGGACTATGTGGGTGACAAGACCTGAGAGCTTCTAGTTTTGCTCTCTAGTTAGAATTAGGTTCACTGACACAACACAGAAAACCCAAAAGAAAGATTGCTCAAAGGTCTGAATTTCCTAATCCCTTTGTTCCCAGCAATAGGGTAAAGGAAGGGGTGTTCTTCAAATACATGCCCCCACTCCTGTCCCTTTGACGGAGATATCCCTGGGTATCTTGCACACTTCTGCTTATATCCCATAAGCGGCATGGAGTCATCTTGTTGCAAAGGAGACCGAGAAACGTAGTCTTTTGCCAAGCCAAAAATGAGGATTCACCACCAAGGAAAAATGTTTAGTTCTGCAGAGAACTAGCCAATTCTGATATATTGGTATAGCCCCTTCTCTCCCCTAATTCACTTCCAGTTGGCTATTATGTTTTTCATATAATCCAGAATAAAATATTGAAGAGAACAAATTTGAAAACTCAAATTTTACTTTTCAGAGGCATTGAACTAAGCAAAATTCAAAGACATAAACCTTAACTCAATGTATCTGATTAGTTAGCCATTCTTTTAGGTATCTTCTGAAACAATAGACCCCAAGATAGATTAAAAAGTAAGGGACCTCCAGCAATTGACAATCAAGTGGAGGCTCAAAAAAGCAGGTTAACAACATCAGGGTGTCCAACAGTAGGCAACCCCCAATTGGTCTCTGAACCCTAAAATGAGGATAATTATGTCAATACCATTGGTTTTTTTTTGAAAATCAAAGTAGATAATACCTAATGTAGTATAGCACAAAGCACATTCTTATATCTGAATCTGAAACAATGCCTAAGACCAACTCTAGGCAAATTGCGGATGAAACCAATTTTGTCATCAGGATTCTAATTGCTCATGCACCATTCTCTAGTTATGCCCCTTCCTTTATCTCTTTCTTAGGTAATAGATTCCAGTGTCTCTGGCTGACCAGAAGCCCCTCCCCGATATGTGTTGCTAGGGCAGAACCCTAACTCTGGGCTTCCAATTTTCCATTCTCTCATTTCTGTACAAACAATTTTAGATCTCATGTTTTAGGGAATTTTAGCATGTTATCAAGATAAAGGAGGGATGGATAAATTACCTTATGGTAAAATTGCCATTGCAAATAAGACTTTTTTTTTCTGTAGTAGGTGTATTTATATTTTAACTTAAAAGTTATTTGAGACCAAAAAAAGTATATTTTAGGGTATAATTTCAGGCATCAATCTTTTCTGGTTTTTTTTAAAGATTTTATTTATTTATTTGATAAAGAGAGTGAGAGAGAGCACAAGCAGTGGGGAGGGGCAGAGGCAGAGGTAGAAGCAGAGTCCCTACTGAGTAAGGATCCCAACTTGGGGCTGGATTCCAGGACCCTAGGGTCATGACCTGAGCTAAAGGCAGATGTTTAACCACCTGAGCCACCCAGGTACCCCATGGGGGAGTATTTTCAATATGAAACATTTTCAACACCTTTTAAATTTCCCCATGTAGGTATAAGTTTTCTTTCAACTTTATTAAGATATATACTTAATATATAAAAAGTTGCAAATGTTTAACATATACATTTTGATGAGTTTGGACATATGCATGCATCTATGATTCTGTGATGCCATTAGCACACACAAAGTAGACATATCCATCACCTGCAAAACATGTCTTGTGTCCCTTTGCTTCTTTTGAACTTTTATTTATTTATTATTATTATTATTTTTATTTTAAATGTTACTATTTGCTTTCCTTTTCCTGCCCTCAATTGACTATTTAGGTATTCTTAAAAAAAAAAAAAAATCTTTTGGAAAGGATACCAAGAGAAGGAAAAGATAAAGACTCTGTTTGACTACTTTTACTTTCTAGTTTTTACATTTCCAGACATATGTAGAAATAATTTTGGCAAACTGCCAAATCATGCCAAAGGAAGACTATTATGCTTTGTAATTTAAAAAAAAATATTGCTCATATTCAAAGTTCCATTACCTCAGTTATATCATACTCTGATTCCTCCCATCACTCCCAACCCTAGGATCACTTAGGTTCATTTAACAACTCAAGCTGCAAAAAATTAAAACTGTAAGAACATAATCTCAGGTAGAGATGTAAGGTATTTTTGGACTCAGCATTAGAGTACCAAGGAAGATCCACACCTGCACTTCTTCCTTTGGATGAAGTCTCCTAGATTTCATTACTATTTTAACAGTCATTTTACCATGACTTTTTATAAAATTAGATGAAAGTATGTTAGAAGTATAATTTCACAGGCATTTAGGTTTGTTGCAAAAATGCTAAGAATGAGGCTGACAGAACAATGTTCCTTCTAAAGTGAACTTCTCATGTGCTTCAGTGGGAAACCAGGAGCCCCCTTGCCTTTCTCCTCCACTTCCATCACTACACCCCTTTAACCTCTGTGTGGGAAACTCACACCATCTAGTCAGGCGTCAGGAGGCACCGAGGACCCGGGAAAATCACTCATGAGTTGCTAAAAGGGAATGTTTATCACATTTTTGTTCAATTCATGATATATTTATGAAAACCAATGAGTTTTACTATATTGAAACACAAAGTGCAGAGAAAACAGCATACTAGCTACTTTATAAAACATGGATTCTATTTCTTGTCCAATCATAAACTGAGGACAAAAAACAAAAAGCATAGATTTTTTTTTTTCTATCTGTTGAAGTGAAATCAAAGGGAATTTTTGAAGGCAAGTTCTCATTGCTGTTTACTGGGAACCAGACTCTCGTTATACTTAATGGATGTTCTATGCCAAGTTCCCCAGCCCCTGGGGGTGAAAATTTCCCCTAAAAAACCTGGAAGGAATTCAAGGCTGCTAAAGGCTTGAATAAAACTTTACTTAATGTGTATTGTACATTTTTATTACCCTGAGATGATATGTTATAATTACCTTCTTAAATCATGTGAGAAAAACTTAAACACATTATTAACAAATGATAATATTCCCAAACAAAACCAGTTTGGTGCTGGCCTCTCCAGAGAAGAGAATAGTGGATAGAAAACAGGCCAACAAAGTGGTAAACATGATAAAAAATGGGGACAAATATCAGGTGCCCTGATTCTACCAAATACCACAAGACTTAAGTTAGGAAACAAATTAGCATCTGTTGGAGCTCTACAGTGCAAAGACAGAAATCCTTTTGAACGCTGCAAGAAATTATACCATATGATTTTTGGATGTACCATAAGTAATTAGCCAAAACAGAAATATATGTTTCCTGGAATAAAGTAAATAGAGGAAATTCTTCTGGGAAGAATACTTACATCAGCTTCTTAGAAAACAAGCACAACCACTAACATAGTTGAAATGGGCAGAATCAATTTCTTGAGATGTTTGGAAATGAAAGAAATGCAAGTTCATTTGCATCCTTTCCTTCACCTTACCTGAGTTCAACTACACTTACATATTAGAAATCACTCGAAGAAGGAACTGCCTAAAGAATTCTTATGTTCAAATACGCATTATGAGGTCTTTCAAAGTGAGGCAACTTTTGAAAATCGTGGAGCTAGAAATCAAGCTAAGGAGCCAGAAATGCGTTGTTGCTATCTGTTTTGGAGGGCAGGAATGACGACTACTGTCTTCTTTCCTGGCATCCTGAAGGCTAGTAGGTACCCACGGTGCATGAGCAGGCCGAGGCAGGTTTTCCCCAGGAGCCTTCACGGGGAGTTCTGGAAAGGGCTGGCATCCACCTGGATGTGAGGGAACTGTAGGTGGAGGCTGGCTCCTCCATTGCTTGATTGAAGATCAAAACAGATTTTGTTTTGGCCAATGTCTTTTAAAAATCAAAACCTCAGAGCATTTAAAAATTATCCTTTAGCAGCATATCAGGGGAAACGGACTAGACATTCTTTTGCAGGAACTTGCAGTATTAAATTTTGGTGGGAAGAGACTGGCATGGGTGATAATACTAATTGGTTACCCAGGAACCTAGAGTGTAGGGGGAGATTTACATGAAGGCAGAAGAGAAAAAAAAGGGCTTGTACATTTCTGCCCTTGTTAAAGCTACATTGACTGTGTCTACACAAGTCTAAAGGCTGTTATGCATAGCTGAATATTAGAAATATGAATAAAATATAGCAGTCATCTCCACTTTTTTTGAGTGTCCTGTTTATCCCAACTTTTAAAGTCTGGCACAATGAAAGAGACACTGGAGCTAGGAATAATGGCTGTTGAATGGGAATGACATATCCCCAATGAGAAAGTATATTTTTATTTTAAGTACAGTATAAATACTATATGTTTCCTAATGGTTTACATATAAAAGAGGTTGATATGCAATTTATGAATCCCTTGAAAAAACATAAGTGAGAAAATTGTGTTTATAAATATTTCTGCACTATTTCAGGAGATAATAGAAAATATTCCCTCTTCCTAATCTTTTCCTTTATTCTTTGAAACTTGTGATCAATTCAAGTTGGTCAGAATTAGCCCCTAAGGTCATCAAAAGAGATAATATCTGATGCATATCTCTTCAGGAAAGTCAGTACTTTAATCTCTCAGAAATAGGCAATAAAATATGCTATTATCATAAACTCACATCTAAACTGTCAATAATTCAGAGGCTTGGGCAATCATCTGGACAGCCTAGAAAGTCAATTTAGACAATTCTACAATCACATTTTGTACTGAATTTATTAGATGGCTCTGCTTTGCCAATGTAGACATGATCCAAGTTCATCTAAAAGTTCTCGAGGGAGAATTAAATACCTAAAGCCAGCTCCAAACTGTGACCATCAGGAACTTGCATAAATTTACTGAAAACAAATTATAAAAAATTTCATTTTTAGGTGACAGTACTAGAAGAGTTCATCAGGGAAATGGCATTACCTTCTCAAACTTAAGGTTTGTCAAAATTTTAGTCAGTGTCTTTCAAAGTCATGAGGCAATCGGACATAGTAAAAGTGGAAATAAGTGAACAGGATTCTAGTTTGAGTTCTTCCTCAGATAAGATATGTAGATGCAAAAATCAGGTCACCAGGTCTTAGATAGAGTGATAAATCAAACACATGTGGGAACATTTCCCGCTATTCCAATCACATGAAAATGCATGCAGTTTTATGAATTCATACTAATATGAATAAATATAAAATTATATGCACTCATATTTAAAACAAATACTTTGGTTTGGAAGCAGGAAAGGAAATATATCATTAAATAGGGGCTCAAGTTTTGTGGCCCCACAGGGTGGCTGAGACAATGGGGTGGAAATTTTTGAAACTATAGCCATAGATTCAAGATGAGATATGGTAATGAACAACATGAGTCTAGGATCCAGCAACTCACTGTTATTGTTTACAAACTGAAATTCAGAATATCCCAAGCAGTGTTCCTAGATCACAGCCAATGCAAAGAACCCACCACTGACCATGAGTAGAAATCATGCCCAAACCACTTCAAAGCCAAGAATATGTGTCATTATAGTGTGAAGGACTGAGATCCGTTCTATTCAATTCATCAAATTCTTCTTGTTGTAGTATCATGACTCTATGTTGAAATATAACATTAAAACCTAGTTTGAGGCCTGTGAATTTTGCAGGTCTTCAACAGAGATAACTATGAAACTACTCCCAAAGCAAGTCTATATAAATTGTGTCCAGTGGAAAATAGTTACCATGGAAGTTGAGCTCACAAAGAGCCATTAGAAAACATGGGAGCTTTTGGGTTCCTGGACCCAAGTTTGATGTGTGTGGAGGGAAAGTGATTCCCCAACCAACAAGCAATGCTTTGGACACCTATTGGGTGTCCTGCAGTTCAACTTAACCCTGATACTACCTACCTGAAGACAGCATCAGATCCCACAGATTAAAGGGCTCAGTCCCACAGTACTTCCCCTCCCCAGCTTCAGACGCCAACCAGCCACAAGCTTGGGTTACCTGAACTTCCTACTGACTATAAATCAGTTTCCCACAACCTCCTTCCTTGGGTTCACTTAATTTGCTAGAGCATCTCACAGAACTCCGAGAAACATTTTACATACTACATTACCAGTTTATTATGAAAAGATATAAGTCAGGAACAGCCAGATGGAAGAAATGCATAGGGCCAGGTATGGAGAAAGGGCATGGAGGTTCCATTTCCTCTCCAGGCCCACTACTCTCTCCAAATCCCCAGGTGTTCAACAATCCTGAAGCTCTCCAAACCTTCCTTTTGGGTTTTTATAGGGACATTCTTACATAGGCATTATTGATTAAATCATTGGCCATTGGTAATTGAACTCCATCTACCAGCCCCTCTCCCCCGACCAGAGGTGGGAATGGGGAGGGGAGTAAGGACTGAAAGTTCTAACCTTCTAGTCACAGCATTGGTTCTCCTGACAACCAGCCCCAGCCTTAGGCAGGGCCCAAAAATCACCTCATTAACATAACAATAAACACATTTCTTGCTCTCTTCATTTGGGAAATTCCTAGGGTTTTAGGAGTTCCCTGCCAGGAACAATGACAAAGACAAGTATGTATTTGTTATAAGTCACAATATCACAGGAAGCGTCTGGCATTTTTGGTTTGCTTAAGGTATCAGTCTCTGAGAAAAATCTATAAAAATATCTTACTGGGACTGTTTTTTTAAATTTCTCCTTTTAATTCTTCCCATTTTTACTTCATGTATATTGATACTTTGTTACTAGATTCATGAAACTGTTGGATTATTTTGTTATTAAAAAGGTATTCCTTTGCTAATTAATAATTACTTCATCTTACTCAAATTATGCTTTTAACAAAAAATACTTCATTCATTGTTACAAGTGCATCACTTTTCTGTGGGTTATATCTTTATTAATCTCTTTACCTTCACCTGTTCAATGCCCCTTTATTAGGATAGTATTTATACAGATCATTCAACCAAACTTTGCTTTTTAATCCAGTATTATAATCTTTGTCTCTCCACTGGAGAATTTATCTTATGTTTATGTGCATGTCTATTACTAACATATATTATTAATTCTACCATAATTTGTATTTTCAACCAGTCTGGTTATTTTTTACTCCAACTTCCCATTTGTTGAATTAATATTTTTTTCTTCATTTTATTTTCCTTCTTTTTTAGAAATACTTGAGCTGTGTCATTTTGTTTGTTTCCTGTTGATGATTATTTGTACTCTACTATGAAAATATCTCAAAGATCTAATTAATTCACCCATCTCTGATGATTAATTTTATTGCATCTACCTAGCCAGCTAAGGTAAGGAGATACCCAAATAACTGATAAAACATTTGTAGCAGTGCTTGTGTGGTGTTTCTGGAAAAGATTAGCATTTGAATCAATAGACTAAGGAAAGAAGATCCGCCCTCACCAACATGGGTGGGCATCATCCAATCCATTGAGAGCCCTAATAGAAAAAAAATGGAGGGAGGGAAATTTCCTTTCTCTTTGAGCTGAGAATCCATCTTCTCCTGTCTTGGGGTATCAAAGCTCCTGGTTCTCAGGACTTCAGACTATCAGCTTTTCTGGATCTCCAGCTTGTAGAGGGCATAAATGGGGCTTCTTGGCTCCATAATCATGATGAGACAACTCCCATAATAAATTTCCTCTTATCTATCTATCTATGTCCTATTGGTGCTGTTTCTCTAGAGAACCCTGACTCATTCATTATCTGTCACTTTTCTCGTATTTGAAATTAGAAGTTCTAAAATCCCCTTCATCTATAGATCTCCTCTTTTTCAATGAATGGGAGAGAAATAGGCTAGATCAGTGGTGTTAAAATAGCTTTATCCAGAGTTTTTTGAGTTTCATAATCTCCTTGAGCACTTCAGGAGATAGAGGAGAGCCCAGAGAATGGACAGTGGTCCTCCCTCGCTTTTAGAGCAGTTCCACATTCAGTCTTCATTAGTGGGGTTCTGTGTTAGAGTTCATTTAGAGAGGTTCTTCAAAAACTAAAAAAGTAAACAAAAGAAATAAAATGAAATTTGAAATCCGTTAAAAAGATTAATTAGAGGGGCACTGGGTGGCTCAGTCAGTTAAGCATCTGACTTTGGCTCAGGTCATGATCCCAGGGTCTTGGAATCGAGCCTGGTGTCAGGCTCCCTGCTCAGCCAGGAGCCTGCTTCTCCCTCTCCTCTGCTGCTCCCCCTGCTTGTGTGCTCTTTCTCTCTCTCTCTGTCAAATAAATAAAATCTTAAAAAAAAAAAAAAGATTAATTAGAAAAAAAATCCTTTAGGAAAACTAAGATAATTCACTGATTGTTGACTAACTGTACTCAAGATGGTCCAACAGTAAGATCTATAGTATTCTACAGACCTTTGCAGGTATCTCTGATTTTTCAACATTTTTATTATTTTACTCAGTGGAAGTATATAAATGGTGCTTTGGTGTTTTGTTTGTTAGGGCTGGATAAAATATTGAATAAAAAACTAAAAAAAATAAATAAATAAAAAGAGGGGGGAGGCCAGTATCTTCAACAACAATTTTCATGAATATGCAGTATTATAGGACATTTTCTTATAGAACTACTAAGAAAGAATGGGATTAATTGAAATAAAAAAACTCAGAAAATATGTGATAGATGTTTCCAAAAATCTGAAAAGTTATCATATTTATAAGGAATTAATTAGTGTGGCTTCAGAAAATAATACTAAAACAAATGAATAACCTACTCTAGGTTATGAGTAGGAGGAACTTTCTAGCAATCACCACTGTTCAAAAATTTAATAGGTTCTCATTTATAGTAGTTTTATTTCTCACTAGAATCATTGAGCATCAGAACTGCTGGGCTCCTCTGGACAGGATGCCCATCATCAGGGATAGACTAGAATAGATGGAGTGAAAAATCACCTCTAGTTCTGCAATGCTAGATATTGAAATTAAACATCTGGAGACCATATGTATTGTATTAATTCAGTTCACAAATTTAAGTCATTTTAAGAATGAGGCACAAACCTGATAAACTCTCCTCCCCAAGATTCACACATAACTTTGCCCACTACAAAGGAGCTCTTATAGCTCCAGAGCAGCTAAAACCAAATTTTATTAAGTTTTCTTCTGGAAGTCTTCATCTGAAAAAGTTAATACTATCTTTTCTTTATAAAGCTAGGTTTCTCATGTTTCTCTCTCTTTTTTCCCCCAATTTAACATATTATTGTTTCACTATATTATAAATAGATGGTAAAATTTTAAAGAAGACCAGGGGAATTCAGAAGAACAAATTAGTGATCTAGAAAACCAATTGATAGAAAAGAAGGAAAAAGAGGAGGCCAGGGAGAAACAACTCAAAATCCATGAAAACAGAATCAGAAATAAGTGACACCATGAAATGTTCCAATGTCAGAATTATTGGGATCCCTGAGGAAGTGGAGAGAGGACTAGAAGATATATTTGAGCAAATCATAGCTGAGAACTTCCCTAATCTGGGGAATGAAACAAACATTAGTGTCCTAGAGGCAAAAAGGAGCCCTCCCAAAATCAAGGAAAAGAGACCAACACCACAGCATGTAACAGTAAAACTTGCAAATCTTAAAACCAAGGAAACCATCTTAAGGGCAGTTAGGGGGAAGAGATTCCTTACATATAGAGGGAGGAACATCAGAATAACGTCAGACCTATCCACAGAGACCTGGCAAGCCAGAAAGGGCTGGCAAGAAATATTCAGGGTACAAAACGAGAAGAACATGCAGCCAAGAATACTTTATCCGGGAAGGCTGTCATTTAGAATGGATGGAGAGATGCAGAGCTTCCAAGACCGGCAGAAACTGAAAGAATATGTGATCACTAAGCCGGCCCTGCAAGAAATTTTTTTTTTTTAAGATTTTATTTATTTATTTGGGACAGAGAGAATGAGAGACAGAGAGCATGAGAGGGAGGAGGGTCAGAAGGAGAAGCAGACTCCCCGCCGAGCAGGGGGAGCCCGATGCAGGACTCGATCCCGGGACTCCAGGATCATGACCTGAGCCGAAGGCAGTCGCTCAACCAACTGAGCTACCCAGGCACCCGCCTGCAAGAAATATTAAGGGGGCTTCTATAAAAGGAGAAAGTCCCCAAGAGTGATATAGAACAGACATTTACAGAGACAATCTATAGAAACAAAGACTTCACAGGCAACATGATAACAATAAATTCATATCTTTCAATAATCACTCTCAACGTGAATGGCCTAAAAGCTCCCATAAAACGGCACAGGGTTGCAGATTGGATAAAAAGACAGGACCCATCCATATACTGTCTACAAGAGACTCTACAAGAGAACTTAAAGATACATCCAGACTGAAAGTGAAGGGATGGAGATCTATCGTCGATGCCAGAGGACCTCAAAAGAAAGCTGGGGTAGCAATTCTTAACTAAAGACTGTAGTTACAGACAGAGAAGGACACTATATCATTCTTAAAGGGTCTATCCAATAAGAAGATCTAACAATTGTAAATATCTACACCCCCAACATGGGAGCAGCCATCTACATAAGCCAACTGTTAACCAAAATAAAGATTCATATTGATAATAATACGTTAATTATAGGAGACCTCAGTTCTCCACTCCCAGCAATAGACAGCTCATCTAAGTGAAAATCAACAAACAAACAAGAGTCTTTAATGACACACTGGACCAGATAGACCTCATAGATATATACAGAACATTCCACCCTAAAACAACAGAATACTCATTCTTCTCGTATGCACATGGAACTTTCTCCAGAATAGACAACATACTGGGTCACAGATCAGGTCACAATCGATACCAAAAGATTGAGATTATTCCCTGCATATTCTCAAACCATACTGCTTTAAAACTGGAACCAATCACAAGAAAAAATATGGAAGAAATATGAACACTTGGAAGCTAAAGACCACTTTGCTCAATAATGTTTGGGTCAACCAAGAAATCAAAGAAGAACTTAAAAAATGCATGGAAACCAATGAGAATGAAAACACATTGGTCCAAAATCTCTGGGATACTGGAAAAGCAGTCCTAAGGGGGGAATACATAGCTATCCAAGCCTCACTCAAAAAAATAGAAAAATCCCAAATTCACCAACTAAATTTATGCCTTAAAGAACTAGAGAAAAAGCAATCAAATGATGACTAACCCACACATCAGAAGAGAAATAATTAAGATTAGAGCAGAGATAAATGAATTAGAAACCAGAAACACAGTAGATCAGATCAATGAAACTAGAAGTTGGTTCTTTGAAAGAATTAATAAGATTAATAAACCACTGTCCAGACTTATCCAAAAGAAAAGAGAAAGGACCCACATTAATAAAATTATGAATGAAAGGGGAGAGATCACGACTAATACCAAGGAAATAGAAACAATTATTAGAAATTATTATCAACAACTATATGCCAATAAATTAAGTAACCTGGAAGAAATGGATGCCTTCCTGGAAACCTATAAACTACCAAGACTGAAACAGGAAGAAACTGACAATCTGAATAGGCCAATAACCAGTAACGAGATTGAAGCAGTTATCAAAAACCTCCCAGAAAACAAGAGTCCAGGGCCTGATGGATTCCCTGGGGAATTCTACCAAACATTCAAAGAAGAAATAATACCTATTCTCCTGAATCTGTTTCAAAAAATAGAAAAAGAAGGAAAGCTTCCAGACTCATTCTATGAGGCCAGCGTTACCTTGATCCCCAAACCAGGCAAAGACCTCCTCAAAAAGGAGAAAGTCAGACCAATATCCCTGATGAATATGGATGCCAAAATTCTAAACAAGCTCCTAGCTAATAGGATCCAACAACACATTAAAAGGATCATCCATTAAAAGGATCATCCACCACAACCAAGTGGGATTTATCCCTGGGATGCAAGGGTGGTTCAACATTCGCAAATCAATCAATGTGATAGAACACATTAATAAGAGGAGAGAGAAGAACCATATGGTCCTCTCAAATGATGTAGAAAAAGCATTTGACAAAATACAGCATCCTTTCCTGATTAAAACTCTTCAGAGTATAGGGATAGAGGGAACAACATTCCTCAAGTTCATAAAATCCATCTATGAAAAACCCACAGCAAATATCCTCCTCAAAGCTGAGAGCCTTTCCCTTAAGATCAGGAACACGTCAAGGATGCCTACTCTCACCACTATTGTTCAACATAGTACTAAAAGTCCTAGCAACAGTAATCAGACAACAAAAAGAAATAAAAGGTATTCAAATTTGCAAAGAAGAAGTCAAACTCTCTCTCTTCACAGATGAGATGATACTTTATGTGGAAAATCGAAAAGACTCCACCCCCAAATTACTAGAACTCATATAGCAATTCAGTGATGTGGCAGGATACAAAATCAATGCACAGAAATCAGTTGCTTTTTTATACATTAACAATGCAACTGTAGAAAGAGAAATTAGAGAAACGATTCCATTTACAATAGCACCAAAAACCTTAAGATACCTCAGAATAAACCTAACCAAAGAGATGAATGATCTATACTCTAGGAAGTACAGAACACTCATGAAAGAAATTGAAGAAGACACAAAAAGATGGAAAAACATTCCCTGCTCATGGATTGGAAGAATAAACATTGTTAAAATGTCTATGCTACCCAGAGCAATCTATACCTTCAACGCCATCCCAATCAAAATTCCAATGACATTTTTCAAAGTGCTGGAACAAACAATTCTAAAATTTGTATGGAATCAGAAAAGATCCCGAATGGCCAAGGAAATGTTGAAAAAGAAAAACAAAGCTGGGGGCATCATGTTGCCCAATTTCAAGCGATATTACAAAGCATTGATCACCAAGACAGCATGGTACTGGCACAAAAACAGACATATAGACCAATGGAACAGAATAGAGCCCAGATATGGACCCTCAACTCTATGGTCAATTAATCTTTGACAAAGCAGGAAAAAAAATATGCAATGGAAAAAAGACAGTCTCTTCAATAAATCGTACTGGGAAAATTGGACAGCTATACACAGAAGAATGAAACTCAACCATTCTCTAACACCCTACACAAAGATAAACTCAAAATGGATGAAAGATATCAGTGTGAGACAGGAATCCATCAAAATCCTAGAGGAGAACATAGGCAGTAACCTCTTTGACATCGGCCACAGCAACTTCTTTCAAGATACATCTCCAAAGGCAAGTGAAACAAAAGCAAAAATGAACTTTTGGGACTTCATCAAAATAAAAAGCTTCTGCACAGCAAAGGAAACAGTCAACAAAACAAAGAGGCAACCCAGAGAATGGGAGAAGATATTTGCAAATGACACTACAGATAAAGGGCTGGTATCCAAAATCTATAAAGAACTTCTCAAACTCAACACCCAAAAAACAAATAATCAAGTCAAAAAATGGGCAGAAGACATGAACAGACACTTCTCTGAAGAAGACATACAAATGGCTAACAGACACATGAAAAAATGTTCATCATCATTAGCCATCAGGGAAATCCAAATCAAAACCACACTGAGATACCACCTTACACCAGTTAGAATGGCAAAAATAGACAAGGAAAGAAACAACAAATGTTGGAGAGGTTGTGGAGGAAGGGGAACCCTCTTACACTTTATGGGAATGCAAGTTGGTACAGCCACTTTGGAAAACAGTGTGGAGGTTCCTCAAAAAATTAAAAATAGAGCTACCCTATGACCCAGCAATTGCCATTTGGTATTTAAATTTGTTATTTACCCCCAAAGACACAGATGTAGTGAAAGGAAGGGCCATATGCAGCCCAATGTTCATAGCAGCAATGTTCCCAATAGCCAAACTGTGGAAAGAGCTGAGATGCCCTTCAAGAAATGAATGGATAAAGAAGATGTGGTCCATATATACACTGGAATATTACTCAGCCATCAGAAAGGATGAACACCCAACTTTTACATCAACATGGATGGGACTGGAGGAGATTATGCTAAGTGAAATAAGTCAAGCAGAGAAAGTCAATTATCATATGGTTTCACTTATTTGTGGAACATAAGGAATAGCATGGAGGACATTAGGAGAAGGAAGAGAAAAATGAAGGTGGGGAAATCGGAGGGGGGGACGAACCATGAGAGACTATGGCCTCGGAGAAACAAACTGAGGGTTTTATGTGGGGGGATGGGTTAGCCTGGTGATGGATATTAAAGAGGGCATGTACGGCATGGAGCACTGGGTGTTATAAGAAAACAATGAATCAGGGAACACTACATCAAAAACTAATGATGTATGGTATGGTGACTCACGTATGATAATATAATTAAATTAAATAGAAAAAAAAAAAAAAAAAAGAAGAGCCAGGGAATAATAAACACACCATGCAAGCCAGTGGTACTCTTGACATTGGAAGCAGCACATACTGTGGAGAAGCGGAGAGATTCCTAAGGTGCTGGCAATGTTCTAATTCTCAATCTGGACAGTATATACATAACTTTGCTTTATAATTTTTTTAAACTCTACACATAAAAGTTATATGCTTTTATATATTATCCTACATCTCTTAATTTTTTAAAAAGTGATTCAAGTAAGATGGTCAAAAGGCCAGATCCCCTCAGCAAAGCAAACTGGGAAAATCTCTACAATCCCAAATGATTAGACAGTTTCCAAGAATTGCAGGTCACACAAAATTAGGTTACTTCACATACTCAAATTTAATTCTTACCTCTTGATTCGTGCCACCTTAGTGTTGTTAAAATGTTGACCAATTTATTTTTTAGTAACCAGCTGTATTGATGATACACTAATATGCAATATGGAAAGTTCAATTTGGTCACTAAAATCCTTTTGATTTAACTGCATGGAATATGGTGGAGAACTTAAATTTGGAGAATAAAGTAATTATTATTTATGGCTTATGTGTGGGAATCAGCCTATAGCTATAGACAGGATTAACTAATTAAGTTTTGGAAAGGCAGCTGCAAAGATATTTTAAATATTCATAATTCAAGAATCCTTACATTATAATTGAAGGTTTGGTATAACAATCTGAAATTATTTTCATGTCTGGGTAAAGAACATGCAATCAAAAGTTTAATTAGCAAAAATGCTGTGGATAAGAAGATAACAGAAACAAACTTTGGGAAAATATAATCATGTCTTCTAAATGCATATTTAAGACACCATGAAGAATAGTAATTAAATTAAGAATAATCAAAGCACATTGTTATAGAAATATATTAATATGATAATAATTTAATTTCAGTTATTTTAAAACATTATATCCAAGGATCTTAATGTATTTTTCTATTACCAATTAGCTCATAATAAAACATTTCCTTTTATTTCTGTTATAAACCTGCTAAACTGAGTCAAAGAGGAGAAAATTGTCATATATTTCACAGAACAGTGGTTAAAATTGGAACAGTTTATGTAACTACACTAGCATGTGGCATGAAGTATATATGTAGATAGTTTTGATGAGTCCCCAAAATACCAAATGCAATAATGCATAAAAAAACAGAAAGCTATATTGAGGTGCTGATATTGGGTATTTCCCAATGCAAGTTCAATAAATTATCTAAGTGATTCACTCTTGCTTTGTCGGGTAACTGGTACATTCCAACTCACAGCTATGCAAAATTACAAATAAAAGTAAAAATTTATAATTTCAAATGCCAAGGGTTTACTGCATTTTTCTCAGGTGTAAATTTTAAGCTTAAAACTGTTTTCCAAACTAGTCTAATCGTACTATTGCTATGGATGCTCCTTGGGAAGGCTAAATGTATCAAATTGAATTATTAATCTTTATTGAAAGTTTACTATAGTCAAGAACTCTACTTAGAGCTTTATGGTATCACCTTTGTTTAATGTGGAAAATAATTCAGTAGGTTAGGTTCTCTTGCTCTCCCTGCATCCAGAAGGTTGTAATTCTTAGTAACTAGTCCAACTTTATCCAGTGGGTGAGTATTAAGCAGTCAATGGCTTGAGAGGAACAAAAGGACATTTTTAAATTCCAAAAGTTTGCTTTTCATTTGAAATGTTAAATATTGAAAGACTCAGATTATAAAGTTTATATCATAAACCAAAATGTGAGGAGAATGCACAAGGGGAAAAGAGTATCTTTCCCACCCAGAGAGGATGTAACATTATCTGGCCTGTGGGAAGGAAACTAGAGAAATCTCAAATTGGAGAAAAGAGAGTCAAGGGCTAATAGAGGACATCTCTCCTCTGCTGTGAATGAACATCTGAAAATTTCACATGTGTGCCCAGGAGGTGGCCAAGAGCACCATCCAACTGAAAGAGGCTTCAAGATTATAACAAAGGAATCTAAATAGTGTACACAGTATGAAGCACACAGTGTGGAGAACACATTGCAACTGGAGACATCAGAGGTGGGTGCAGTCAGAGAGGATGTGACATTCAATCCAAGGCCTGGACATCAAACAGAACCATCACCAACTCCTGATGCCAGGAAAATAGCATCCTCTCTTCCCTCCCAGAGGTAACCAAGAAGAGTCAGAAATTAGGGAACTTAACGGGGGAAGGGATGCATCCTCATGTGATTAGTTACTCATAAGATAAATATTTAAATACAAGGTGACTGAATCACTACCATGAAGATTGTATGTTTCTGTTTCTGAGTGGAAATGAAGTTCTGTAATAGGAAACATCTGTGGCCTAAAACTATGTTTACTCATTAAAAAAAAAAAAAGACCTAAGTTTATCTCTTTCCTTCTTATCAAAATTCTTACTATTTTCTATTATATTTTCCGTGTATACAATTTTATTTGCAATAACGGATCTCCTTACTCCTGCTATTGGGTCTTCTACATTCTCTCTCATCCACTATAAATTAGCATTTATAAGGACAGAAAATTATCTACTTACTATTTTCTCTGGAGCTTTGTCACAGACAATATGAGCAGAGGCCCCACATTCCCCTTATAAATGGGAGATTTAGAATTTCTGCAACGTTATTCAGTATCTTCTTTCTTATGTATAAAAGTAAAAGAATATTTTTGAAGTCTCTTATTATTAAAAAAGGATCAGAAAATGCCAGAATCTATTTATGGAATGGATACAGATCTATAAACAATGACCTCTAAAACATGTCCAATCAGACCAGGGATAGGGCCCAGTATTAAAATAAGCTTAATAAAATAGTCTTTTCAAAGACCAGGAATGCATAGGACTCATATAGGCATCTTAATGTCTAAGAATAAACTGCAACTGATCATCTCTGGGTGGACATGGTTTATGAGATTGGAAATCACACAAATACTGCCTGTTTGATTAAGAGGATTTAAGCCAAAAAGACTGAAAAGGAAAAAAAAAAAAAAGATGAGAACCAATACTATTAAGAATATCAGCTAGAAGATAGAAAAAGACAACCAAATTGGAGAAATTCCCTAGTAATCGAAAGGAGAAATACCTAGGGAAAAGTATGGAAAGAATACCTGGTCCAGTGCTGAATAAGTGGTCCAGGGCTCAGAGGTCTAGCTATTTAATGCAGAGACTATGAATATAAAAGAACTAAGCTTGAGCTTTTATCTTGTGAGCCATACAGGACTGAAACTGTGATGTTAGACAGTAGACACCATCAGTATCCTGTAGGGTAGTTAGAAGGAAGTTCTCCAAAGGCAATAGAAAATGATGGGAAGGGCATAAAGAAAGTCAGACCTGGACCCCAGCCCTAATGTCCTTTGGAAATGGGAGGGGAGTTAAGGAAAGACCAAGTGTGAACTTAGGGAGAGAAGAAGAATATTAAAACCATGTGAGGAGTCTAAAGGAAGAACCCAAGAGCAGATACGACAGGATTCTAGAATCAGATATATGGCTAGCGAACAATGCCTAGGCCCAGTCTCCATTCACCATTTATCCCAGAATCTTACAGAGATAATTTTCCTAGAGTTAAAAATGATATCGGGGGGGCGGAGCAAGATGGCGGAGGAGTAGGAGACCTGGATTCCGTCTCCTCTCAGGAATTCAGCTGGATAGGGATCAAACCATTCTGAACACCTACAAACTCAACAGGAAATCGAAGAAAAGAAGAGCAACAACTCTCTGAACAGAAAAGCGACCACTTTCTGGAAGGTAGGACGTGCGGAGAAGTGAATCTGAGGCGATATTCGGGAGGATAGACGGCGGGGGAGGGGCCTCCGTCGGCCGCTTCTGGCAAGTGATAGAACCACGGAGCACAAAATCGGAACTTTTAGAAGTTGGCTCCGCTGAGGGACGTCACTCCGGTGGCTAAGCGGGGGGTGGAACCCTCCGGGACAGTGTGGTCTCAGGACCCTCGGGGTCACAGAAAGACCGGGGGTGCCTGAGTGTGGCAGAGCTCCCAGGTAACGGAGCAGGGAGGCCGGCTGCAGAGGCGGAGCCCAGGCGCGGGCTCTCAGCTCGGGGTTGCCATTGACCGTGATCCGCGGCCCAGTCGGGCCCCTGCTCCTCCAGCAGGGACCCAACAAGCGGCAGATCCGGGGAGACTCACCTTCCTTCCCCGGGAGGAGCCACGCGGGAGTGCACCGCAGGGATCTGCTGGGTTTGGAGACTCCACCCGGGGTCGCGTGCCAGAGATAGAAATGCGCGATCACAGGCTGGGTGAGCACGGAGTGCGGCCGGAGACCGGGGAGACGGGAGTGACTGACGGCTTTTCTCTGGGGGCGCACTGAGGAGCGGGGCCCCAAGTTCTCGGCTCCTCCGGAGCGGAGATTGGGAGGCCGCCATTTTCAATCTCCGCCTCCAAAACTGTACGGAAAGCTCGCAGGGAACAAAAGCCTGGAGAGCAAACCCGAGCAGATTACTTAGCCGGGAGGGGGCAAGGGCGGGGCAATTCCGCCTCCGGCAGAGACATTTGGAAACCACGGCAACAGGCCCCTCCCCAGAAGATCAGCGAGAACAGCCGGCCAAGACCAAGTTTACCCATCAATGAGAACGGCAGAACTCCAGCGCTAGGGGACTACTGCACATAGAATTCACGGCTTTTTTACCATGATTCCTTAGTCTTTTAAACTTCATTTTTTTTAACTGCCTTTTTTGTCTTTTTATTTCTTTTTGAATTTTTCTTTTTCCCTTTTTCAACCAACATCTTATCAATCCCTTTTTAAAAAAAAAACATTTTTATTTTTCATTTTTAGAGTCATATTCTATCCCTTCATAGTAGTTACCCATATTTTTGGCTTATATATATAAGTTGTTCTCTCTTTAAAATTTTGAGATAGTTTCTTCTAACAGATTAAAAAATACCCTAAATCTCTAGTATATGGTGTTTTCTATTCCCCTGCCTGATCACATCCTCTCCCTTTTTTTTTCTTTTTCTTTTTTCTTTTTTTAAATCCTCCTCTTTCTTTTTTCAAACAACTTCTTATCAATTCCTTTTATAAAATTTTTTATAATTTCCATTTTTACAGTCATATTCCATCCCTTCATCATATCAACCCTTATTTTTGTACATATATAAGTTTTTCTTTCTTTAAAATTTTGGGAGGCACTTTCTTCTAAAAGACCAAAATACACCCCAAATCTAGTGTGTGGCACTGATCTATATACCATATAGATCATATTTGATCACATTCTGGTTTTTCTTTTGTTGTTGTTGTTTTGTTTTGTTTGTTTTTGATTTTATCTTTATCTTTTTCTTTTTCTTTCTTTTTTTTTTTTTTCTTTTTTCTCTCTTTCCCTTTCTTATCCCACTGCTTCAGGTCTTTTCTGATTTGTTTAAAGTATATTTTCTGGGGATGTGGTTACTCTGCTAGCATTTTGTTCTCTCATTAATCTATTCTCCTCTGCACAAAATGACAAGACGGAAAAAATCACCTCAACAAAAAGAACAAGAGGTAGTACCGACTGCCAGGGACCTACTCAATACGGACATTAGTACGATGTCAGATCTAGAGTTCAGAATCATCACCTTAAAGATACTAGCTGGGCTTGAAAAAAATATGGAAGTTATTAGAGAAACCCTTTCTGGAGAAGTAAAAGAGCTAAAATCCAACCAAGTAGAAATCAAAAAGGCTGTTAATGAGATGCAATCAAAAATGGGGGCGCTAAGTGCTAGAATAAATGAGGCAGAAGAGAGAATCAGTAATATAGAAGATGAAATGATGGAAAATAAAGAAGCTGAGAAAAAGAGAGATAAACAACTACTGGATCACGAGGGCAGAATTCGAGAGATAAGCGATACCATAAGACGAAACAACATTAGAATAATTGGGATCCCAGAAGAAGAAGAAAGAGAGAGAGGGCCAGAAAGTATAATGGAGCAAATTATAGCAGAGAACCTCCCTAATTTGGGGAAAGAAACAGGCATGAAAATCCAGGAAGCACAGAGAACCCCTCTCAAAATCAATAAAAATAGGTCAACTCCCCGACATCTAATAGTAAAACTTACGAGTCTCATAGACAAAGAGAAAATCCTGAAAGCAGCTCGGGAGAAGAGATATGTAACCTACAAGGGTAGAAACATTAGATTGGCAACAGACCTATCCACAGAGACCTGGCAGGCCAGAAAGGACTGGCAGGATATATTCAGAGCACTAAATGAGAAAAATATGCAGCCAAGAATACTCTATCCAGCTAGGCTGTCGTTGAAAATTGAAGGAGAGATAAAAAGCTTCCAGGACAAACAAAAACTAAAGGAATTTGCAAACACAAAATCAGCCCTACAGGAAATCTTGAAAGGGGTCCTCTAAACAAAGAGAGAGCCTAAAAGCAACATAGACCAGAAAGGAACACAGACAATATACGGTAACAGTCACCTCACAGGCAATACAATGGCACTAAATTCCTATCTTTCAATAGTTACCCTGAATGTAAATGGGCTAAATGCCCCAATCAAAAGACACAGGCTATCAGACTGGATTAAAAAACAAGACCCATTGATATGCTATCTGCAAGAGACTCATTTTAGAACCAAAGACACCCCCAGATTGAAAGTGAGGGCGTGGAAAACCATTTACCATGCTAATGGACACCAAAAGAAAGCTGGGGTGGCAATCCTTATATCAGACAAATTAGATTTTAAACCAAAGACTGTAATAAGAGATGAGGAAGGACACTATATCATACTTAAAGGATCTATCCAACAAGAAGATTTAACAATTGTAAATATCTATGCCCCTAACATGGGAGCAGCCAATTATATAAGGCAATTAATAACAAAAGCAAAGAAACACATCGACAACAATACAATAATAGTATTAACATCCCCCTCACTGAAATGGACAGATCGTCTAAGCAAAAGATCAACAAGGAAATAAAGACTTTAAATGACACACTGGACCAAATGGACTTCACAGACATATTCAGAACATTCCACCCCAAAGCAATGGAATACACATTCTTCTCTAGTGCCCATGGAACATTCTCCAGAATAGATCACATCCTAGGTCATAAATCAGGTCTCAACCAGTACCAAAAGATTGGAATCATTCCCTGCCTATTTTCAGACCACAATGCTTTGAAACTAGAACTCAATCACAAGAGGAAAGTTGGAAAGAACTCAAATACATGGAGGCTAAAGAGCATCCTACTGAAGAATGAATGGGTCAACCAGGAAATTAAAGAAGAATTAAAAAAATACATGGAAACCAATGAAAATGAAAACACAACTGTTCAAAATCTTTGGGATGCAGCAAAGGCAGTCCTAAGAGGAAAGTATATACCAATACAAGCCTTTCTCAAGAAACAAGACAGGTCTCAAGTACACAACCTAACCCTCCACCTAAAGGAGCTGGAGAAAGAACAGCAAATAAAGCCTAAACCCAGCAGGAGAAGAGAAATCATAAAGATCAGAGCAGAAATCAATGAAATAGAAACTAAAAGAACAGTAGAACAGATCAACCAAACTAGGAGCTGGTTCTTTGAAAGAATTAACAAGATTGATAAACCCCTAGCCAGACTTATCAAAAAGAGAAGAGAAATGACCCAAATCAACAAAATCATGAATGAAAGAGGAAAGATTACAACCAACACCAAAGAAATACAAACAATTATAAGAACATATTATGAGCAACTCTATGGCAGCAAATTAGATAACCTGGAAGAGATGGATGCATTCCTAGAGATGTATCAACTACCAAAACTGAACCAGGATGAAATAGAAAACCTGAACAGACCTATAACCACTAAGGAAATTGAAGCAGTCATCAAAAATCTCCCAACAAACAAAAGCCCAGGGCCAGATGGCTTCCCAGGGGAATTCTACCAAACATTTCAAGAAGAATTAATACCTAGTCTTCTGAAACTGTTCCAAAAAATAGAAACGGAAGGAAAACTTCCAAACTCGTTTTATGAGGCCACCTTTACCTTGATCCCAAAACCAGACAAAGACCCCATCAAAAAGGAGAATTACAGACCAATATCCCTGATGAACATGGATGCAAAAATTCTCACCAAAATACTAGCCAATAGGATCCAACAGTCCATTAAAAGGATTATTCACCACGACCAAGTGGGATTTATCCCTGGGCTGCAAGGTTGGTTCAACATCCGCAAATCAATCAATGTGATACAATACATTAACAAAAGAAAGAACAAGAATCATATGATCCTCTCAATAGATGCAGAAAAAGCTTTTGACAAAGTACAGCATCCTTTCTTGATCAAAACTCTTCAGACTATAGGGATCGAGGGTACATACCTCAATATCATAAAAGCCATCTATGAAAAATCTACAGCAAATATTATTCTCAATGGGGAAAAACTGAGAGCTTTCCCCCTAAGGTCAGGAACGCGGCAGGGATATCCACTATCACCACTGCTATTCAACATAGTATTGGAAGTCCTAGCCACAGCAATCAGACAACAAAAAGAAATCAAAGGCATCCAAATTGGCAAGGAAGAAGTCAAACTCTCACTCTTTGCAGATGATATGATACTTTATGTGGAAAACCCCAAAGACTCCACCCCAAAACTGCTAGAACTCATACAAGAATTCAGTCAAGTGGCAGGATATAAAATCAATGCACAGAAGTCAGTGGCATTCCTATACACCAACAACAAGACAGAAGAAAGAGAAATTAAGGAGTCGATCCCATTTACAATTGCCCCCAAAACCATAAGATACCTAGGAATAAATCTAACCAAAGAGACAAAGGATCTGTACTCAGAAAAGTATAAAATACTCATGAAAGTAATTGAGGAAGACACAAAGAAATGGAAAAACGTTCCATGCTCATGGATTGGAAGAACAAATATTGTGAAGATGTCAATGCTACCTAGAGCAATCTACACATTCAATGCAATCCCCATCAAAATACCATCCACTTTTTTCAAAGAAATGGAACAAATAATCCTAAAATTTGTATGGAACCAGAAAAGACCCCGCATAGCCAGAGGAATATTGAAAAAGAAAAGCAAAGCCGGCGGCATCACAATTCCGGACTTCAAGCTCTATTACAAAGCTGTCATCATCAAGACGGCATGGTACTGGCACAAAAACAGACACATAGATCAATGGAACAGAATAGAGAGCCCAGAAATGGACCCTCAACTCTATGGTCAACTCATCTTCGACAAAGCAGGAAAGAATGTCCAATGGAACAAAGACAGTCTCTTCAACAAATGGTGTTGGGAAAATTGGATAGCCACATGCAGAAGAATGAAACTGGACCATTTCCTTACACCACACACAAAAATAGACTCCAAATGGTTGAAAGACCTCAATGTGAGACAGGAGTCCATCAAAATCCTAAAGGAGAACATAGGCAGCAACCTCTTTGACCTCAGCCGAAGCAACTTCTTCCTAGAAACATCGCCAAAGGCAAGGGAAGCAAAGGCCAGAATGAACTATTGGGACTTCATCAAGATAAAAAGCTTTTGCAAAGCAAAGGAAACAGTCAACAAAACCAAAAGACAACCGACAGAATGGGAGAAGATATTTGCAAAGGACATATCAGATAAATGGCTAGTATCCAAAATCTATAAAGAACTCATCAAACTCAACACCCAAAGAACAAAGAATCCAATCAAGAAATAGGCAGAAGACATGAACAGACATTTTTCCAAAGAAGACATCCAAATGGCCAACAGACACATGAAAAAGTGCTCAATATCGCTCGGCATCAGGGAAATCCAAATCAAAACCTCAATGAGATACCACCTCACACCAGTCAGAATGGCTAAAATTAACAAGTCAGGAAACAACAGATGTTGGCGGGGATGCGGAGAAAGGGGAACCCTCCTACACTGTTGGTGGGAATGCAAGCTGGTGCAGCCACTCTGTAAAACTGTATGGAGGTTCCTCAAAAAGTTGAAATTAGAGCTCCCATATGATCCAGCAATTGCACTACTGGCTATTTACTCCAAAGATACAAAAGTAGGGATCCGAAGGGCTACGTGCACCCCGGTGTTTATAGCAGCAATGTGCACAATAGCCAAACTGTGGAAAGAGCCAAGATGTCCATCGACAGATGAATGGATAAAGAAGAGATGGTATATATATATACAATGGAATATTATGCAGCCATCAAAAGGAATGAGATCTTGCCATTTGCAACGACGTGGATGGAACTGGAGGGTATCATGTTGAGTGAAATAAGTCAAACAGAGAAAGACATGTATCATATGATCTCACTGATATGAGGAATTCTTAATCACAGGAAACAAACTGAGTGTTGTTGGAGTGGGGGGTGGGGTGGGAGGGATGGGGTGACTGGGTGATAGACACTGGGGAGGGTGTGTGCTCTGGTAAGCGCTGTGAATTGTGCAAGACTGTTGAATCTCAGATCTGTACCTCTGAAACAAATAATGCAATATATGTTAAGAAAAAAAAAAAGAAGAAGAAGAAGGTAGTGGGAGGGGAAGAATGAAGCGGGGGAAATCAGAGGGGTAGATGAACCATGAGAGACGATAGACTCTGAAAAACAAACTGAGGGTTCTAGAGGGGAGGGGGGTGGGAGGATGGGTTAGCCTGGTGGTGGGTATTGAGGAGGGCACATTCTGCATGGAGCACTGGGTGTTGTGCACAAACAATGAATCATTGAACACTTCATCTAAAACTAATGATGTAATGTATGGGGATTAACATAAGAATAAAATTTAAAAAAAATGATATCATGTCATAGCTTGTTTCTTACTTGGAAATACACTGAAGTTTCTAGGAAGGAGATGCCATGAAAAATAGAGAAGAATTAGAGGTAATATTTCAAAATATTACCCCACTTTATCTGCTAATCCGAAATCTAATTTAGCCTGAAATTCCATAATTAGATATTTTTTAAAAACCTTCTAAATACATGTGTATGAGATGATACTATTTTCTGTTTCTGAGTATCTTTAGCTCTTACTAAACGCTTATACATGCATCATCTCATTTTCACCAATGGTTTACAAATTAAATAAGATAGTATTAAAAGCTCTAGTGCATAGTTAGGAATGCTAAGACCAGGCAGTTTAAGTTATTATCTCAAGGTTGCACAGCTAGAAATAGAGCTGAGACCATACACCATTTCCGTACTTGAAATCTATTTTTTCATACTACATCTCACTGATGAGAGTTTATTACTAGAAGTAGGTTGTTGCTATTCTGGAGGCAGGGAGGTATCTGGGTATAGAATTTGAGTCCTCATATTGCTCCATAAGAGAGAGAGAGAGACCTTTCGATGGTCAACTAAAGGAACTCAATGGATGACACCAACATCTCTATTTATCAAACTGTGGTTCTGTATCTCCTTAGATACTTGGATTACTACCCACAGAAACTACAGATTACCACCCATAGAAAATAAATCTAAGGTGACTTCCAAGGATGAAGACAAAGCCCTGAATGAGTGGGTTCTGCCACTTTAAGATTAACAGGGTCTACTTTGAGAGTAGTGTAGATCTTGTGAATCTAAACAAACTTCAGATGAAATAGCCTGTTTAACTTTGGCCAAAGCCACTAGTTTATTTTGGAGCTATCCAAGGTGCTCATCTCAGATCACAGCGGTCAGCTGACCAAGCCTACCTAGGAACTTTCCTGGTCCTACCTATTCTACTGAAGCAAATGGATTTTTATTTTTCTTCTTGGTAGAATCATGATATATTATTTCACATTTGGTTGAATTACTGAAGGTCTAACTTTCCTTAAGAATATAGCATCCTGGGGCACCTGGGTGGTTCAGTCGGTTAAGCGTCCTACTCTTGATTTCAGCTCAGGTAGTGAATGGAGCCCTGCATGGGGCTCCATGGTCAGTGCAGAATCTGCTTGTCCCTTTATCTCTGCTCCTCCACCCGCCCCTGCTCTAGCACTCTCTCTCTCCAAATAAAATAAATAAATAAATAAATAAATAAATAAATAAAATATTTTAAAAAAAGAATATAGCATCCCTACTTTCAGAAGCAGTCACTGGGAACATTAATAAGACCCCATAAGAAACCTTTGAACAAATATTATTGAGTGATTGACTGTGGTTTATACAAACTCAATATTTGAACACATCGAGAGTCATACTTCAGCCAAAATGTTGTTTCATATTCCTGTACCTTTAAGACCTGGCATTATGAAGAGTAATGAAACTAAGAATGTTCTCAATATTTTTATTTATTTATTTTACAACACTCTGTGGTAACTGAAATAATAAACACACACATAACTAGAATGAAAAATCAACCCCATGATATTTTCTGTTCTCTTTCCTTTACTGGAAAGAACAAGTTCTGGTTATAACCAACTAATTTGATTTCATGATCCACAGTGTGGGGGGAAAAAAAAAAGAAACTGGAAAGGACTATTAATGACCAAAATCCTAGGCTGTATTTCTCCACATCTTACTCATCATACCTTTCTCCAATGTCCTGTCCTGTTCATGTGTTCAGTTCTGCTTCACTTGTCACATCGTTTGAAACCATGCTCACTCTGATTTGGCCTCACTCCTCCACTAACCTAACCACTGCTTCTTTCCATCCAAAGACTGATAATGAGGTTAGAGCACTGGCAGGAGAAAAGAACTGAGATCGGAATTAGGGGTGCCCCTCCAAAAAAGAAAACCTGATGAAGGAAAACCAAAGGCACCAAACCCAGCTAACTACTTGCATCATTTTGCTCTTTTTCTCCTTTATGTTTTCCTTCACCTTTAGCAACATGCGAGCAAACTTTTATTGTAAACTACTCTGTTGCCTATGACTAACTTTTATCTACTGAGAATTTTACAAATGCCCCCTACTTAATTTAAACTTCACAATAACTATAAGGTCTGTCTCATCATCCTCATTTCTGTAGATGTGGATACTTGGCATCTGGGAGGTTAAATAACTTTTCATTGATGAAATAGACAGGATGTTATGGAAGCTATTAACCTGGATATTAATGGACAAACAAGGATTGTTTAGAAGTTCATTACATAACGCGCAGTTCAAGAACATGAGCAGTACAGAAAGAACATTATAAACTAGCAAGTAAACAATAATGAAGCATCCATCGTTACTTTAAAAAGCTATTAGACCCTTAATCCTTGTGCTATTGCACAGTTTAATCACTGCGTGACGTTATTTTAACAACCCAAGGTACAAGATAAATAATCTTAAATAATCTCCTAATGAGCACATGTCTATTTTAACTACAGTACAAGGATTTGAAGTAATGACTGTTTATTTCAAGCATAGCAATGACCAACTTAAACTTAATTTTAGTCATTCTTAATAAGATGAACTGATAAGGAGGGGAGAAATACCCAGTTTTACCCCTGGCCTCTTGTTCTTCCTTTGAGCTTTCAGAAATGCTGATGGATATTTAAACAATTGATAATATGGGCAGCAAAAACAGCAAGAACTAGAAAAGAATCCAAGGTGATGTAAAGACTATGAAGGAACCTAAGGAATATTAAAGCAAGGCAGAAGGATGTATTCTTATGTGGATCTGTAAATTAGATATTTTTTTAAATAATCAAACAATAAAATATAGAATTAACAGTAATTATGAGAGCTGCTCAGTCAAAGTCATGCACTCAGCCCTTTTTCAAGGGGAAGCACTTTCTAGATGTAGTGACATTTGAGGAAACCTAACAGATCCCTCCAGTGACAAATGAGAGTATAGAAACAGGGACCATGAGAAGAGGATCATAAGTAGAGCTGTTTGGGCAAATGAAATGAAAGCAAATGGTTGCTGAGAAAGTCTCCAAATCAATTCGTGTGTATTGTCAGGAGGAGGCTGGCGAGTTTTCATTTGCACTTTTAAAAATACCTTAATTGCCTTAAGATAATTTTCATTTGACCTATGTAAAGAACGTCGTGCAGTAGCCTGAGCATTAGCAATGACCACACGAAGAGAAAAAGCTCTTGAGCCCTGAAATTCCCAATTAGTATATAAATGTAAATAGAACTAAAGGGAAGTAGGTGTTATAACTGATTTTCTTGGTGAAGTTTTCTTCTGGTGACAGTGGGCGAAACAGTGCAATTCCCTTTATTTTCTAGCATTTGAGATTTCTAGAATTATATTTCCACATGATTGAAATTCCCCACACTGTTGTGATTATGACTTATAATTTCTTATGGAGTTTGTCTTTAGCTATATATGTTTCATGCCTGATACAGTGACCTAAGGTGGGTAGAATATCCTCGGGAAAATAGACATTCATCTGAATTTCAGAAACGTGGTTTTAGAACTGCCAAAGTACTGAAGCCTGTGCCTTGAAACTGTTCCCACAGAAAAATTCAGTTACCTACCTTTGTGTATGTGTTTCACCGAGACAAACAAAAACACTCAAAAATCAAACCAAAACATTACAGAGGGGCTGAAGAAAGGATATATTGAGACTATGGATAAACCTACCCCCTGAAATAATGATCATTAAAGAAATTATATAAGTGATTCATTTTTCAAACTCTCTAACATTATTTTCACACACCAAAAAAGATAATGAGGGCAAACTGGTTTTCTGACCATGCCATTTAATACATTTTCTAGTTCAGATATTTTCTGGCTCTGCTTCAAAGGAACGTCTGTGTTTAACCCGTTGGACTGAGACAATCTGCCCAGAGTGACAGCACCTTCTAATTATTGTTAAAAAAAAAAAAAAAAGGAAGGAAGGAAGAAAAAGAAAGAAAGAAAGAAAGAAAGAAAG
>NW_023270453.1:13367821-13393710 GCF_011800145.1 Mirounga leonina
GAGAAAGAAAGAAAGAAAGAAAGAAAGAAAGAAAGAAAGAAAGAAAGAAAGAAAGAAAAGAAAAGAAAAGAAAAGAAAAGAAAAAAGAAAGAAGAAAGAAAAAGATCATGATATGATTTTCCAATTTTCAGATTATTTTTTTCTCACAGGTTTATCTTCAACCTTTGGCAGTACGTATACACCAGACTCTAGTATGTGACTCTGTCTTAATGCAAGTTATACATTTAGTTATTTTAAATTAATTGTGTCAATATTTCAATCTCCTCTCCCCAAAGCACGAGGGTCTAGATAACACACTTTGGGTGAGAGGTAGAGCAGGCAGTAAAATCACCAAATTCAGCTCTTTCCATAGCCTTTTATCCTTCAAGTCTAAATGCCTTAGTAAAATTTTTGAGACACTAAGAAGAAAGTATTTCACAGTATTTCTAAGATTATCAATGAAAAAATGCATAGATCGAAACAGAAATTAGATTAAATAAGGCTTTTTACCATCCAAAATACTGAAAATCTTAGGTTGGAATTCTTTTTTAAGGTTCTGAAGTTAATCACACAAAATAAAAGACAAAATGAGTGAAACAGTCAACAAAGATTCTCCCAAAAAAGGGTTTTTATTGAAGTCCTTATCTCGATTAAGTTTACGAAGTTTATTATTTAGGCAGAAAACCAGAGAGGGGCTAATATAGCAAGGGAAATCAAGCCACCTAGGAGTTTAGAATGAACTTTCATTTCCACAGATTAATAATTCTTAAGGAGTGATTATTTCTCTACCTATTTTCTTTTAAATAAACTTTTTTTAACCTAGAAATTTACCTTCTGTGAGTCCTTAGCCTATAATTTCCCATCACTTTCATATGAAGACAAAAATTGAAAAATCCTAATATTTAAGGCAAATCATAAGACAGCTTGTGGCAGGATATGGTCATCCAGGGCTCCTGATGCCTCCATCTATGTATGGAGGAGGATAAATGGATCAACACCAGGGCATACCTGCAAACAGGTGAGTCATGGCACATAGCTGGAAAGACTCTCCCCTTAGACCATCTTAGTAAAGAAAATCATTCTCTTATTGATACTAACGATTGCTGGAATAATTGTGTTTAGTACCTGCCTTATGTGCATGACTTCAACCCATCCTTTAACCAAACTTGTGAGATGAGTTGTATTATTAAACCAATTTTTCGGCTAGCAAAATGACAAAACTAGAATTCTACCACAGGTCTCTTACATTAGCTTCTAAAACACTGTGCTTTGCTACATCTCTTTTGAGACAGAAATCTAAACAAACATTTAAAAATAATATAAATAGTGCAAGGTAAATAATTTGATAAACCAATCTTTAAACCCTGGGAAATAAATTAAGACTAATGAAAGTTCATGGATTAAAAAAAAAAAAAAGAGGCCAGTGAAAATCTATGAGTATTTTATCAGAGGAGGAAATGTAATAAGTATTTCTCACCTCACATTCTCTAATACTAGAATAGTTATTTGAATGTCTTTCTGGAAAAGGGCCCTTACATTTTCAATTGGTACAGTTATCCAAGTAGTATTTTCTAGGAATGTCAACCCAAATAGAAGAGAACATAAGCATCCTGACTCCTTAGCATAACTTTGAAATAAAATAAGTATAAAATATATTTTAAAGGCCTGGGTTACATATGATTTTATAAGAAACTCTATGTCATCAGTGTTTCTAAATGCATTACCAAATATGCAAGAGATTTTAGATAATTTTCGGTTCACAGTACAATTCTTTGAAATTAACCCACAAATTGGTTGTACCTCTTATTTATATTTTATCAAACCCATCTTTCTGACGTAGGCATTTCTTTTCTTGGGATTCTTACAAAGATAGTTATCATGCACAGAGTGTGCTCTAGCCTTTGGTGGTTTTAATCTCAGTGTAACATCTTTGTGTTTAGTACATTTCTTTTCTTTCATCTGATCATGTACATGCTAAGATGTCAAAACTGAAGTCTTCTGACACATCAGTCTTAGGTTCTAGCCAGTGTGTCAAATCCTTCAAGGTTTAGCATTCAGTTTTAACAAGAAAATTTTAAAATGATAAAATAACGTATCAAATCTCAATGAGTGAAACTTATAGTCGGGTCCACGGCAAAATACACTTTCTAAAAATTATAGTTGAAATTGAATGTATTGTCTACTGAGAAGCAGGAAAGAGACAGGAGTTTTATTACAGATTGTCCTGTAAATTTAAAGTACAATTCATACTTCATTTTAAATGCCATCCAAGTACGACATTTCTCGGTTATTGGGCTCTCTCAAGAAGGATTTTGGATTAACATCTCTGTAAGCAATGAAATTTACTTAGAGTACGGTCTTCTGGAAAATGGTCTAGTTCATTTATTTTTGAGTGAGGCTAACTCTCGTCTTATATTTGCTCTCTTCACAACGCATTTCTCTTGAGAACTGGCAAAGTTTTCCATATTGATGAGAATTTCACTTAGCTTAAAAACACCAGTCAAGGCAGCAAATTTACAGAGCTAAAACTTCTGAGGTGCTTAAAGACAGCAACTGTGTAATTCATGGGAGATTCCCCTCTTTGAAGAAACTATAACAGAGTTCCAGACCTTCTTAACAGGCAGCTCATTACTACAGACTGTCTACGCAAATTGTAAACTTACTATAGGCCCTCAGGGGAGGGTTTTTCTGTTTTCTGTCTCTGGTACTAACCTAGTCTAACTTGCCATATAACTGCCCTCTTGCCAGTAATGTTAATGATGGTGATTATTAGTAATAACTCTGAGTAATGAGGTTTTCTTCCTTGTACTCAAAATAATTGCTCCATGTAAATCCACAGCAATTTTTACGGTACGTTAAAGATTAGTAACATTAGAAACTTGGCAAATCTTACTTTATAGAGGCATTTTACCTAATGATCTAATCCATCAGTTCCCAGGGTTTAACAGTCTTGAGACTCACTTAGTACTGAAGGATCTCCCTTCTTTTCACGGGGGCACTAAGAAATAATGTAGTCACTACACTACATTTTTAGGAGCTTCGCAAGAGTACCTTGAAAAACTTTAGCTCTGGTTTATGCAAAGAAGGCTGTGAGTGCAAGGATATATACAATTTGCTGGAGATTTGTCCCATAGGCTGAGGGATAACTTAATTAATCATTAATTAAACATTGGTTTCAGAAAGAAGTTTCTTATTGTTTGATTTTTAAAGCAACCCAAGAATAATTTTTAGCCATGAGGAACTTGCAGTCAGTTTATCGATCATGTGAACTAGAGTAAGAGAGTGTCAACAGGAGTTAGAAATACTAGCTATGCTCTTGCTTTTCTCAATCTCATCACTTCTATGACTCAGAACCTCCAAAAGGAAGAACACACATAGGGAGAAAGTTACTCACTCATTATGATACTGGTCTTTATATCAAATTTTTCTCATTTGACAGTCAGTTCATCCTGAGGAAGATATAGGACCACTGATTTCAATGAAGAGGGAAAAGAAGAGGATGGTTATACAATTGGGTTCACTTGTCTTTCTTTTACATTATGCTATTTACAAATAAGGACCAGGCTGACCGGAGATAAGAAGTCAAGTTTACATCCTTCTAGGTTTCTTCTTTGTTCAAAGGGAAGTTTCCATCACTGTCATTCTCTCTAGAGCCTTAGGTCAATCAGAACTTTTTAAAACATGGGAAGGTAGAGTGGGTAGTCGTGCATGAGTTTTCCTACCTCATTAAGGCATCCTCAGAACAAACAAGAGTATAAAGAGAGATCAGTAATCCACTGCTACTTCTAATCTGTTGCATATGGATTTTCCACACATACTGAGTCTTATTTCTAGGTGTTTATATTTGTTTGTCTATTCTTATTACAACATTATCTCATTTTGTTCATTTTAGTATTATAGCAAGTCTTGATATTTAGGAGAGAAAGTCATCCTTAATTTTTATTCTTCTCCTTGAAGGGTGTCCTAGCCATTTACCATATGCATTCAGTCACCTCATTAAATGTCATGGAACCTTCTGGTTGGTGGTTTTACTTATCTTATAGATTAATTTGTTTGGACTATCCTTCTTTGTGATTGGAGTTTTCTCATTAGTGAACATGGTATGTATTTATTTATTTCCAGTATATATTTAATGCAAAAAAAAGTTTGATTTGCTTGAAATATTCTAATATTATTTTGTTGTCTACTTTATGCATTTCTAGTCTTATTTTTTTAATTCCCTATACTCTACGTTCTTTATATTCAATTAGGTGAATTTCTCTGATTGAACATACTCATTTTCAATCTTTTAGATCTATTTAAAGTTATATAACTACCTTTAAAAGGACAGGTAACTTTAACTGCATGCAGTGAGTTCTGTTAAGTAGTGCTTCCTTAGTCATTTAAGAAAAGCTATTTTATAAATTCTATTAAAATGTTCCTTTGAGCTCGTGGGTTATGCAGGAATGCATTATTTGGCTCCAAAATATCCAAGGTTATCTTCTCTTTTTGTTGTTAATTTCACATTTATTTTCATTATAATCAGGTAGATTCAGTGTCTTGCTGTAAGAATATATGTGTTCCTCTCTCTTTCTAGACCAACAACCTCACATACTCTGCATATGGGGGCAGCAGTGTTTTTCAACTTTCATTAAGCAAGGAAAGCTACCCCAGCACCTCACTTTAAACCTAGAAACTGGCTTCTGTCCTCTTTCTTCTACAGAGACCTCTTAGTTTTTATCATAGAGATCTCTTAGTTTTTATCATCCCATGGGAGTGGTGCTTAAAAGTAGCACAGTACACTGGAACGATAAAAACCAATTTGGTAAGCCTTGGCCTCAGCCCCACTCATCATTTTGTATTTTAGTTCCACTTATGGTCTGGGGAAATAATTAACTTTTTAGTCATCTGGTTATGACATTTATAATTTCTTTCTTTTAAAAAATACTTTAGCTATAATCACTAGGTATTTGGAGTATAAATAGGTACATCAAATTATGAATGTAGCATGTTGCCTGGCAATCCTAGGTATTAGTCCTTGCTGCACCAACCATCTGAGGTAGAGGCTGTTATTCCTTTGAGTAGAGAAACAATCCCACAGAAGTTAAGAAACCTGCCATTCAGACTTAATTAAACCCATTAAAGAGAAGATGCACTCACTCACAAAAACATTTTCACGTAAATGTTTGAAAAAATGTTTGATTTTGACAGTTAAAAAAATCTTTTTTTTTTTTTTTAGATTTTATTTATTTATTTGACAGAGAGAGAGACAGCCAGAGAGGAAACACAAGCAGGGGGAGTGGGAGAGGGAGAAGCAGGCTTCCTGCTGAGCAAGGAGCCTGATGCGGGGTTCGATCCCAGGACCCTGGGATTATGACCTGAGCTGAAGGCAGCCGCTTAACCGACTGAGCCACCCAGGCGCCCCTAAAAAATCTTTTTTTTTTTTAATTACTTTTTGCAATTCTGAAACTCTTTAACTTGGCACAGCCAGTGAAACACCAAGATTAAAAGTCTGTTTCTAGCCTCTGAACCTTTCCTAGGCTTGAGTTAACATTTACAAACATACATATGTAGTGCTAATTTTTTTTTAATTTTTATTTTTTTAAAGATTGGTTTATTAATTTGAGAGAGAGAGAGAGCACAAATGGGAGGGGCAAAGGGAGAGGGAGAGAGAATTTGAGGCAGACTCCATGCTGAGTGTAGAGCCCAGAATCAGACATGGGGCTCAATCCCATGACCCTGAAATCATGACCTGAGCCAAAAACAAGACGCCCAACAACTGTGCCACCCAGGCGCCCCTGTAGTGCTCATTTTTGAAAAATGGATCTTAATTTATGTAATGTACTACAACCTGTTTTTCTTAAGATGTTATGAATATTCTTTGGGGCACATTGATCTAATGTACTTCTTTTCACTAGCTGCATGACATTCCATAGAATGGATCTGGAAAATGTCATAAATCATTTTGTTGATGGATATGTGGGATTTTATAAGGCTTTAGGAAATTATAGTTAATATTATTAAATTCTTCCAATAAAATCTATGTAGCCAACTCATTGCCTCCAACTTGATCTTTAATTGCTTTCTTTACAATTTTATGCCATTTCTAGTCTTCATTATAGCACATATCTTCATGAGAGATCAAGGCAAATAATAAAAACATCACGCCTCAAAATAATTTATGATTTTTTTTCTCAAAATCTTTCAACCTAGAACTGAAGAAGCTTCCTGAATTCTAATTTCTGAAAGAATTGGTTTTTAGTTATATTATGAATTGTATTTCAGTTCAGGGAAGTTTTCTAGGAATGATTATTTTTCATGACTTGTCAAATTTGACCATTGTAAATTTATTAGGAAATGCTGTAAGGTCTCTGGGTCATGCAGTCCAAATTTCCCATTTCATTTCACAAGGCAATATATGCTCTGGAGGCAGGGTAGCAGAAGATTCCAACTACTGATCTGAAGTGAGGGGAAGTTATCTCACATGAACATAAAATTAAAAACATCTTTCTGAAGGCTAAATGTGGTTAAAAACTGATTAACTGAAAAATAATGTCTTAGATATGAATTCCTTGTGCCTTTGACCTTCATTACTTAACGTTACCATTTTCTTGACTCCCTTTGTAAGATTCACCGAAATTATTGCTTCTAGAAGCCTGCACAGAAAATGATTTCAGATTCGAAAAATAATTTTTATACAACAAAGGCAATGTTTCATGAAGAGCCACCCTAAGTTTTGTATGTGACTTTTAGCTCACAAACACAATGTGAGCCCCAAAACAGAAGGGTGTCAGAATGAGAAAATAAATGCTAGATATCCAGGTTCACCAATGCAAGCAATAAGATACATCATTAATGCTGAACTTAAAAAAGCAATAATATAAAATCAGAGAAGGTATCAATCCTTTAATTTTGTTGAGCTATAATTATATAATGAGAACATTGGCTCTTTTGAAACAATTTGAAAACAGTGCTGGACTCTCTGTCGCTTGGACCAATGGATCTATTCATTCCAAGACTTGATTTCCTGTTCAGTTTAGCATACCATTTGTTGAAGGTAATTGTTGAGAGGATACTCTGTTACAAAAGCTACAGAACTCTCAATCATTTCAGTGCGGGATAGGTGCCCTGAATAAAGGATCCTATTTCCCTAGTGTCCCTCATTATGTTTGTCTCTTCACACAATTGTATGATTGTATACTGCAAAATAGTTATTTGGTGGTAATGGTGCATTTCAAATTGGTGACTCAAATAACAAGAATGGAGGAAAAAAGAGGAGAGAGTATGATCTTTGCCGAGCTATACACCTGCAAGTTTCAACTGAGTCAACCTGGGAACAGAATCCCATAGTAATAATTTCAAGACATTTTGCAATGACTGAGTGAAACAATTCTGTGAGGAAAATGTTTGAAAAAATACTTAGATTCTATAAAACCTAAACTCTATTTACCTAGAACGCAGCTGCTGTCTTCCTAGCTATGCCACCTTGTTTCTTATTCCTTTTCTACACTTTCAGTTCTTTGAAATTGTGAAAGCAAGCAAGACCCCATCAGCCTTTTCTTTTCAAAGAGGGAGTGTGATCTCCTGGATTGACATCCTTTAAATTGTGTCTTCCAGTTTAAATAGAAAGGAAAGGACGTTTTCCCACAATAATGTTCGATAGATGCAGAAATCTTTCCCCTTTCCGTATATGAACTCCAACACATTGCAGGGATGTAGCAGAAGGAAATGTATGCTTCTTACGTTTGCTCTTTTTTAAAAACTTACCCTGCATTTAATTATGTAGATTGTTCTATAATTAGCAGACATTATTCAATTTGGTAAATAGCATGAATTAAATATTGCCTTAAACAAGTGGGTCTTGAGTATTGAAATATTTTTCATATCCTTCGGTGAAATTTTATCTGAACTCTATATGAATGAATACCTATGAGGAAAGCAGCTAAAGTTAAAAGCATTAAGTATGTAGTTTATAGTTTACAGAGTCACCTAGCAACCAAAGGATTGAAAACAGAACATGTTTCCTTTAGCCCTCCAATATCTTGAAAATACCAATATGAATATGAGATCCAGGAAAGAAAAGGTGAAACTTTAAAAATTTTTCAGATGGGTTGTTGAATGACATGAATAAACATCCTGCTTGAGAATGGAAGGATAACTCCAAAAAAAAACACCTCTTCCTTTATAGAAAGCAAGACATGGATGTAATTTCATCAAATAGAGTTGATTGATTCATTATCTTTGACCAGCATCATGATAAATGTGTCTGTCAATCAAATCTCAAACCTCCCAAGCCTCAGTTCAACTTAATAGCACTCACCTGTCTGACAGATAAGTAGCATTGACTTCACTAGCTTTGACGTTAGGAACCATTTTGTAAAGTATCAAATAGTCTATACCTGTTAATATGTGAACATGGCACTCCAATTATTCATTTGATTTAACCTATTCCCATTTAAATCGAAGGTTGAAATGCCTTTCTGTGTATTAACAAGCTGCTCTGCAAGAAAAGAATTACCAAAATGCAGAGTTTTTATTTCCTCTCCTCGGTCTGTCTGCAAAGATATGACAGTGAGTCATGCATAGGAAGCTTATTTATACTTGCGTGTTACACAGAGTTTCCCAAAATGTACTCATCTGCAAATGTTTTTCCCAGCATTGCAAACAATTACCTTGGCCAGAACAATGGTGCATCTGTGTCCTAAAGTTCAGTCACCTGAAGAAGTAATAATGTTATAAATTGCCCAGTGATGAACTTATTGACTGAAAATTAAGAAACTTAATAAAAAATATCACGATGTTTCAAGAGCAGTTAGAAGAGAGAAAATTTATATGAAATCCAGACTGAAGTCAGATTTTTCTACCTGAACATATATTTTTTTCACCAGCAAAATCAATAATTCAAACTAAAATAGTAAAAGGGTAGAGAAGTTTATGCAAAACATGGCAGAGAGTCAGCCTGCCATCTCTCAGGTGAGCTGCTATGTGCCATAATTCTCTAGGGTCAAGCATCTGTGAATAAGAATTGCATCAAAATAGCTAAGTGATGAGCCGATGTTTAGTTAAGGAAGAGTAAAGGGAAAAAGATGTACTCTGAAGATGTGCTGTGTTAATTTTCAGGAATATAATAAAACTGTAGACATTCCTTAAGTATAAGAGTAGAACACACGAAGACAACCAGAAATTATAAATAGGATGTCGAGAGTGATGAGCCTCTACATCTACTCCTAGGTCACCTTGGGAAAAACAGCAACTTAGAGCCTTTCTACTTGAAACATAAGGGGCTGGGCTAGGTGGCCTCTAATACCCCTAAATCATTAAGATTATCATTCTGTAAAGCACCAGAGTAAGATACTAAAAAATACCAAATTATATGAATAGCAAAACTACCTTTTAAAAAAGTACAGAATATAAGAAATTACTATTCATTAAATATTTTATCCATTTACCCTTTACAAAGAATGCAGCTAGTTGCTAATATTCTTTCCATTGGGGAAAAAAAAGCTGCAAATTACGTGATTTATTTTATGCTTGGACTTAATTTTATTTATAACCTGTGGTCTTTAAAATAAGAGAGAGACAGAGAAAGGGAGAGAGGGGAAAGAGACAGAGGGCCCAAAGAAGAGAAATCCAAGACACTGACCCTCTTTAGGTATCATTATGTCATGTAAGTTCTGGATGAATTTATAACATAGACCATAAGAAACACACACGAAGACTGATCATCTTTTCAGAAAAGGCAATTTTTAAGACTCATCTTCCTTACACAGAGAAATTGTCTACTGCAACTACCGGCTAAGACCATAGGGTTAAAACGAACAGAACTGATTTCAGTGCAATTTTTCAAATTGCTTTAAGGACATAGCAATATTTCATCAATTTGAAAGCACTTTTTTCCTGAATTAGGGGATGACAAAAATATAATTTTCTGTAAAAATGCTACATGCCATTCATGCTACTGAAAAGTGCGCAGGGTCACCATTACTCTGTATTACGAGTCAGGTCCCAAGTGAAACAGCTTCCAAGGTGGTCTCTGTGCTTCTACCAGGAGTCCATTTTAAAGGGAACCTTCAGACAAAAACACCTTTAGCTAATTGTGTTTAAATAAGAATCAAATTTGTTCCTAAGAGGGTGCTCTACCTTTGTCAGAATTCAAGGAAAGGCCAACTGTGGACCAGGTTTGAGATGCAGGATTAGAGAATCTTTCACTCAGTTCTGTGATCTGATGGTTCCAGGATTTGTCTCTTTCCCTTAACTGTGATCCATTCAGCAGAGCTGAGCTTGCACATAAACATCATTGCTCCCACCTTCACGCAACCTGCCATAACTATATCGTTAGTGGAACTACCTTAAAGTGATAAAAGGCCTTTTCCATCTTTAAGCAGACAGCCCTAAAGGAAGAGGCTTTTTTTCCCCCAGCAATGCAATCTACATGCACAGAAAAGCATGGTATCTATTTAGGCCACTGGCCAAAGGGCTATCATGAGCTCTCATTTTACTTTTTTTTTTTTAAGATTTTATTTATTTATTTGACAGAGATAGAGACAGCGAAAGCAGGAACACAAGCAGCGGGAGTGGGAGAGGGAGATCAGGCTTCCCTCTGAGGAGGGAGCGCGATGTGGGACTCGATCCCAGGACCCTGTGATCATGACCTGAGAGCCAAAGGCAGACGCTTAAGGACTGAGCCAGGCGCCCTCATTTTACTTATTTTCAATGGGCCATTTAGAATTAATCGAAACAAACCCTGGAAAAGTTGTGGAAACATAAAAATTGTATTTCTGGCATTTTTGAAATCATATTTAAAAATATTATGCACAATACCCCACGATAATGAATCAGTATTCTCTCCCAAACTCCAGCAGAAACTAAATTAAAATGGTGAATATCTGTATCCAAAATAAATGGTAGCAACCCAGTACCTTTCAGAAATGTTTACAACTGACCTTCCTTTTGGACTCTTTAGTGATTGATTTGAGATTCAACAGTAGGTAAACACTGTGCTATTAACAGACCTGGTCTGCATTTAGACACGCACCAGCGTCTGCACAGTTACAGCTAGAGGGATATAGTGTCTTTAAAAGTTACCCGAGAACCTCATGAAGTTGAAGAGAAAACTCACTCAAAAGGATCTGATGGTGAGAGCCCGGGTCTACGAAATAGGTTCTTCCAAGGAGATGCCTCAACACTGTTGATAAACGAGAGGCACATTTCTAGACATTTGAAACACAACACAGTTGTGATAAGTTGACAGTAAGTTGCTAAATAGTCATTGCTATAACCAAAAAGATAGAAATTACAAGTATTTATGATTTCGTTGCTTTCCTGGTAGAACACTACGATCACCATGACCACGTGATGAGTTAAATGAGGTCTCTGCAATTTGATCTGTGCTGGATGGAATGCCCTTCCCCCAACTCCGCTGCAGAATTATCATCATCATAGTCCTCTTTACAGCAACATATAAACACATCATGTGTCTGTAGCATTTTATAGTTTATTTTATTTTATCCTCAGAATCGTCCTGGGAGCAAAACAGGCTAGGTGGAGTGGAAAAAAGAAACAAGGTTGAGGTGAAATGCATAAGGCCTGGGTTTGAGTCCATTATTATCTTTGTAAATTTGGAGAAATTACCTAGCCTCTGTAAACCTTCATATCCTAATATTTAAACTGTAATAAATACTATTCACCTTGGAGAGTTGCTATGGCCATTGGTGTGTAGGAAATGGAAATTTGTAATTGTTCACGTTTTGTGGATGACGAAGTTCAAATTGAGAAAAGTTACATGACTTGTGTAAGGTCACGTGACTGAATGACGGAACTAGACAAGAATGAAGAATCCAAGAATTCCACCTTTCATGTTCATGTCAATTCTCGTTAGAGCTCTCGGACCCAAATAACCTCTGCTCTGACACCTCTGAGAGTAAGAGTTAGTCTTCCAACCTCCAGCAGCTTCTCCTTTCTCCTAACTCCTAAAGTACAATCTGTGTACCTTTTGGGGACCTATTGCTTCATTTCTGATAAGTGATAGGTGAATTGATAAACATTCATATAGGTAGATATATGGATGGATATCTAGACAGTGTGAAAGAGATTTTCTTTCCTTCAATATACAGTAAATCCCTCAAAGACAAGGAACCGTACTTATATTTATAATGTATCTGCTCAATATTTTTGCGATGCTTTCCTTCGGAGGAATTTTTCTATCTATAGAGGGTAATTTAAAATTGGATTTTGACATATGTTTTTTTCCTTATTTTTAAGATGAGAATGATAGACATATGGCCAACAAGTGACATAAAATTGTCTATTCAGTATTGCCAAGGAAATAGAAATTAGAGTGCATTTCACTATGAATTGTGATGACTCAGACTCCCCAACATAGAGTCCCCCTCCCAGTGGCTGATGTATCTTTCCATATTAATGCACACCAACCAGGATGAATAATGGCTTCTGAAAAGAAAAGCACTCACACTCATGATAAACCTTTTACTGTCATGTCTTTGGATTGATTTAAATTCTTCAGGCCCAGAGACCAGTATTAACCCTAAGCATGATGTTGAGCCTGAACATCTTACTAAAATCTTCTTAATGTTTTAGATTTTTCAACAGCTCTTGGTTCCCATGAAGTTCAATAACTGGACTTGTCCTATTTTTTTTTTTTTTGCATAAGTAAATATTGAAGAGTTTCATAGACATTTTGTCCATATGTAAATCATTCAGAGTAAATTTTACAGATGATTTACACATCATTATGTGATGCATATAATAGAGATATATAGATATAATAGAGATAAATACCTAAGTTCCTTTGCAGGGAACTTTTCAAATGGTAGAAGAATAACAACCCAGCCTCAACCAGGCTTTGCTGTCCTAGATCCAACATAAACCAACTCATTTAACCAGTTTATCAGAATTCAGTACATCTGAATATACCTTCAGTGCCCAGCAAAATGGCAGCATGTGAATAAATTATGGTGAAAAGAGGGAGTATAGGGATAGATGAACTGACAAAATATAGAGAAAGTTGTACGATTGTTATTTTACATTGTTGACGACTTTACACTCTAGAGAATGGCCATGCATGTGTACATGCAAGACAAATCAGAATCCCAGTCTTAATCAAGCAAAGCAAAATGTTTACAAGTTTTGGTGATTCTAGACAGTCTGGAGTTTAAGGCTCTTTTGCAACCTCTTATATCTGTAATACATTTTAAAACCTACATATAAAAGGCACACAATTTAGATAAAACTGAAAATTTCTTGAAGAGGCTAGGCTTCAATTTGGCATTTGATTAGTAATGCCAGGGTAAAACTACTTTGATACGTGAAAGGGTTTTAGTTTTCACTAAGAATGCTTATTTCCTGTGTTTTTCTCTCTTTTATTCTACCAATCCATAAAATGTTAAATAGCAGGGGTGCCTTGGGTGGCTCAGTCGGTTAAGCATCTGTCTTCAGCTCAGGTCATGATCTTGAGGTCCTGGGATCGAGCCCCACATCGGGCTCCCTGCTCAGAGGAGAGCCTGCTTCTCCCTCTCCCTCTGCCTCTTCCCTCTGCTTGTGCTCGCTCTCTCTCAAATAAATAAAATCATTTTTTAGAGATGCTAAATAGCTATCTTTTTCACATAGTGTAGGGTTTTTGCCTTGCCTTTAACTTTAAGTCTGCACCTCCCTTTTTCCAATATTTAGATTGGCTTCTGGGCTCTCATCATTGTTCCCACAGTATGTTGGTCTCACACTCCTTTCCATGTCTTTGCTCCTGGTGAAATCTATGCATAGAGCACAGTCTCCTTTTCACCAGGACCCCTGTGAAATCACCCTATTCCATCCCTTAGCACAACACAGAATTTATCATTCTATTCTTTTTTATGTCTTAGTCTTTAGTCTTTGTGATCGTTTCATGTGTTTTCCTGGTCCCTCCAACTATATCGTAAGAATCTGCAAGTGAGAACCTTGATTTTATTTCATCTATGTCCCTCAGAGGGTCTAACACATGCTAAACATGTAATACATGTCTGATAAACAGAGTATTTCATGCCTCAGGGGAGGATTCAACAAGAACAATAGCAGGATTATTCACAACACCCTGTTTTACTTAGAAACAGTGCTGCGGAAAACCATGTAAATCCATAATGTGCCTGATTTTATATCTTACATATGTATTGACATGAAAACATTTTTACATATGTAAAAAGAGGGAAGAAATATTGGAGTTTGTTTACGTAAAAAATAGAAGTGTGGGAACAATATTTGCTATAATTTTCCAGACTGTTCACTTGTGCTTAAGGCCATTTCTACCAAGCTTTTAAAAACAAGGCATTCTATTTCTGTTAGTGACAACAGGTCCAAACACAGCAAGGAGAAGAAAAAAAAACTATGTAACTCATATTAATGAATCAATTAGTATGTGTATGATGGATGCAGTCTCAATTTTACAGGCAGCTACTTGTCCCGTCCAGAGTCCTATCGGTCTGGTACCATCCATCATGAGTCAACAGTAAAAACAGGGAAAGGAATATTCTAGACCATCAGTCAATTTTGACTACAGTGGTTTCACATCTGTCTGGTTTATTTTGTAGTAGTTGATACTCATGTCTTTTTGTTACTGTCTGACATTAGAACGGGTCTAGCTGGAGCAGAAATGTAGCAACATCCCTGCAAATCCCACACTCTAGTATGTGACTGGGTGTGAGCAGACGTGAAGGCTAACGTTAGTGCCTACCTCAATAAAAACACTTAGTAGGTAAGCTGATTTATTCACAACACTTTATAATCTGTTGGGTGTTTATTCTGTTTTCCAAAAATGTGTGTGGATATGTGTGGGACGTAAATTCACGTTGGCAGTAATAGTGATCCACAATGTAGCGACCTGTATCATGATTCCAATTCATTTTGGGAAGAATTTCTAACCACAAGGAAAACGTGTATCAGAAAGGACAAGTAGGAGGACTACATTTTGAAGCCTGTTTCTCAGCTCTCACGACATCCTACCACAATGTTCCTTATGTCACAACTGAACTATTCTTTTCTCTCACTCCCTCATGACCTCCCTATGTTGCCACAACTTCCCAACACAACCATCTTCCCATTTCAAGTCTCCTGAACATGATAAACTTCCTGTTGGTGAAACTTGTCCTCCTACAACTACCAAAACCCAGATATTTTTAGAAAATCCAGAAGACCCAATAGTTGTGACCTTTCCCTTGCACACTCAAATCCTCTGTTATGATTAAAGCCTCAACCTTGCGGTGGCCTGGCTGACTCAGTCGTTAAGTGTCTGCCTCTGGCTCAGGTCATGATCCCAGGGTCCCACAATCGAGTCCTGCATCGGGCTCCCTGCTCAGCGGGGAGTCTACTTCTCCCTCTCCCTCTGCCACTCCCCCCTGCATGTGCTCTCTCTCTCTCTCTCTTCATCTCTCTCTCACATAAATAAATAAAATATTTTTTTAAAAACCTCAGCCTTGCCCTCCCTCTTCACATCATAGTTGTTCCAGCAAATGTGAATGCACTGTGAATACCTGGCTTGATGTGGTAAAGCTGGTTCTCTGTCCATGGGGAAAAAGGCTATCTACCTTGCCCACACTGAAGCCAAGAGGCAGCATATGTATCCCTGTGTGCCCCAGAGCCCCCCACCCCACCCCACCACCACGTCCTGCTGGTACTTTCCCCTCTAGCTCATAGTGTCTTGGGGTACTTTTGGAGAGGAACAAGTCTGCAGAACAGGCTAGTGCACCTAATACAATGAGAAGACACGTTTCAGGCTGCAGGATCCAGTGTGCCCAGCACAGGGTATCTGGAAGAATGCAATAAATGTGAAGGGAAAATCTCTCAATAGCAGTATGCAGCCTCAACATAGTTAGGGGGAAAGACGAGTGTTATCTTACCACCAACTGAGTTGCACTTGATGGGAAAAATGTTAACTAACAGCTCCCAGAAGAGCGCCTGACACAAATGTGCAGGAAAATTGTTTTGACCAAATCGGCAGTCTGATAATGTTGATTAGCTGATGCCTGCCCAGGACTGGGGCTTTGCTTTACTGGAAGACATCAAGGGGGAATAGGAGAATATGCAGTTTGGAGTTCAGGCAGCATGAATCTAGCTCTTCTGATGGATAAATATGAGCTCTTGGACAATGTACTTATTGATGCTGGTCAAAACTTACTTTTTCCTGCAACTACAAAGGGGAAGTAAAAGAATGCTTGTATCACACAGTTGATGGGAGAATCAAACGAATATATGACTCTAAAAACTACCTAGCGTAGTGCCCAACTAGATATTGCTGTGGCTACTTCCCTACCACCTCCCCTTGAGACTGCCCTCCAAGGAAGCCATCCTGACCCAGACATTGAACTTCACTGCCTGCCTTCCTGGGTATAGCAGTAACCTCTTAACCATCCTCCATTTGTGTGTGTTATCTTACTGTCAGTCCACCTGCACTCATTTTTTTATTCCAAAACTATTTATGACATGCCTTCTATGCAAAGGAATGGACTGTCCTCATGGACTATTTCCTTTCAAGGTCCTGGAAACCCTGATATGAACTTCTGCTGGCTGGTCATTTCTTCAGGTTATGGTTCTGGCCACTACCTGAAGTTCCTGTCACCTGCCAGACCACATCCCACTCCACCCTATCTGTCCTACCCAGGGCCTGTCTGAGCCCGAGTGGTGTGTGTGTGGCTTACAGTGGTGTCCTTGTTCTCTCCTTGTGTGGTGCACGTGATGGGACTCCATAGCATCCATCCTTCAGGCACTCAGTACACTTTTTTCACCTAACAATCTCAACATATGCTTTATTTTTTGTAATTCTAAGATGGTTCTCCAAGATTTTTCTGCCTTAGTCTCCAGGACTGTGACTATAAGGAGATATATCATTCCCACGATCACATTACATGATATGGCAAAGGAATTTGCAGAAGCTTTGAGGCTACTAATCAGCTGACTTTGAGTTGAGCAAAAGGGAAATTATCTGGATGAGTCTAACGTAATCATAGGAACCATTTAAAAGTGGAATGTTCCCACCCCCAAAATAAATAAATAAATATATTTCTAAAATATTTTTATTCATTTATTTTAGAGAGAGATGAGAAAGAGTGCAAGCAGGGGGAGACACAGAAGGAGAGGAGAGAGAGAATCTCAAGGAGACTCCCCACTGAGCTCAGAGCCTGACACGGGGCTCCATCCCACAACCATGAGATCTTGACTTGAGCGGAAATCAAGAGTCAGATGCACATCTGACTGAGCCACCCAGGTGCCCCAGTAAATAAATAAATCTTTTAAAATAATGAAAAGCAAAAAGGGGTGCCTGTGTGGTTCAGTGGGTTAAGCATCAGACTCTTGATTTTGGCTCAAGTCATGATCTCATGGTCTTGGGATGAGCCTTGTGTCAGTCTCTGAGCTCAGTGGGGAGTCTGCTTGGGATTCTCTCTCTCCTCTCTCTCTCTCTACCCCTCCCCCCACTCAAGCTCGCAAGTGTGCACTCTCTCTCTCAAATAAATAAACAAATCTTACAAAAAAATTAAAAAAGAAAGAACAAGTGGGAAGTTTTTTTAAGCTGCTGATAGAAATCACAGATTTTAAGGATGAGAAGAAATGAAACTGACCCTAGGAGTAGAAAACAGGCCTGCTGGTAGCCAGCAAGAAAACAGGGACCTCAGTCCTACAACCACAAGGAATTAAATCCAACCAACAACCTGAATGAGCTTGAAAGAGGACCCTTCCCCAGAGCTTTCAGGTTAGAGATCAGGCTGCCATCTTGAATTTATCCTGTGAGACCCTAAGCAGAGATTCCCTCTGAGCCTGACTGGATTTCTGACCTACATAACCGTGAGACCATAAGTGGGTTTGTTTTAAGATACTGAGTTTGTGGTGATTTGTTACACAGCATTAGAAACCTAACAGAGAAGTGTCCCTTCCCCTCCTCATTTAAGATAGACTGTTTATCACTGGTTTTCAACAATTGGATGATTATGTCTCTTGGCACAATTTCTTCATTTTTTTTCTGTTTGTAGTTCACTGAGCTTCTTTTATCTCTGCATGTATAGTTTTTTTAATCAGATTTGAATTTTTTTTCCATCATTTCTTCAAATATTTTTTCTATCCCTTTATTTCTTTCTTCTTTTGAGACTCTAACTATACATGTATTTTGGCTACTTGATGCTACCCAAAACTCACTGATGTGTTATTTTTCAGTCCATTTTTTCTTCCTGTAGTGCATTTAGAATAAAACTTAAAATAAAACTGGATGGTATATATTACTATGTCATCAAGGTGACTGATTTCTTCTGTAGTGTCTATCCTGCTAGCAATCCCATCTAGTTTTATTTTCATTTCAGATATTTTATTTTTCATCTTAGGTATTAAATATGCATCCTTTTTATATCTTCTTGTCTCTTCATTATATTCTTTCCTTCCTCCACCTTCTGAACATGTGAGGTACATTTATAATTGCTGTTTTAGCAACCTGGTCTACTGTCTTTTATTTGTCTCTTATTTTTGGCTCTGTTTCTATTAACTGGCTTTTTTCTCTTGGTTATGGGTTATGTTTTCTACTTTTATGCAGGCTTGTTAATTTTTTATCGGATACTAGAAATTATGAGTCTTACATTGTTGGATGCTGGATATTTTTCAATTATTTTTGGCCTTCTTGCTGTGTGCAGTTATGTTACTTGGAATTAGTTTGATTCTTTGCAAGATCGCCTTTAAACTGTGCTAAGATTTGTCCAGTACAACCTTTAGTCTGGGGCTCATTTGGCTCCACTCCTAAGGCAGGACTTTTCTGAGGACCCTATGCAATCTTCCCATGTATTAGGAGACCTTCTTATCCTGTCTCGCAGGAATACAAAATACTAACAGCTCTGTCTCCAGTGATTGTCTCAACGATTTATTCCCAGTGATTCTTTCCCTATTCTATCTCCTTACACATGTGATTAGATGAACCCAGAGCCAAAGACCCAAGAGACACTCTCTGCAGTTTTCTGAAGCTTACTCTCCTTATTCAAGCATCAACCTTCTCTCGGTACTATGTCCTGCAAATTCTCCCCTTAACTCTGAGCTCTATCTCCTCAACTTAGTGAGACCGCCAGATGCTCTTTGGGTTTCCCCTCCCTGATCTGCATGCTGGAAACTCTCACCCTGCTGTGCGTTGAAGCACTTGTAGGGCTCATCTTGTTCATTCTCCTTCTTCTGAGAATCAGTATTCTGTGCTGCTTGTTTTCCAATAAATGAAACTCATCGTTCTGTCTGGTTTTCTGCTTATGTAATGCATAAGGGTAAATTCAAGTCCTGTTATCTGATTATAGAACCAAGTGGTAGTTGTAGGCACCCAGTATTCATAAATTCAAGGAACACATACTAAAAAACCTACAAAGGTCAGGCAAGTAATGCAAATGACTTAAGGGAAGTCAGCAGAAAAGAGCAGGGCTTTGGCCCATAATTTGTACTTAAAATACAAAGTACGGGGCAAAAAAATTATGTCTTGCAATGTAGTAGGCCACCATATTGTGCATTCAGTTCTGTACCCTCTCTTTCCATCCCTCCTTTGAGTGCAAATCAAAACTATCAGAAACTTCTCACTTGCAAACCTCTCATAGGATATGGATGTTTGTAGGGTGCATTTAATTCAGTACATTAACTTTTAAGGATGTTTGCATTTTCCACCTCAACTATAATTATGTAGTCTTTCTTTTCAGAAAAATTGAGAATTTCAGCCAAAATTTGAGGGAGGTCTTTATGGGAAATGGCTTATGAGAGTGTAATGGGGGATGAGAAGAAAGCAGAGTTGAAAATGGACAAAACTCCAATACAAACTCTGAAAATCACATTTATTTTATCCTGAACAATAGAATCAGAAGTACAATGACTCAATGCTAAACATTATAACATGAGCAGTGATAGTTATAATTATTTTTCAGAAGATCACTGCAGTCTTCCAGCTAACTGGTGCATCTAATCAAGTCTCAAGAACTAAAATAGAAATGTGCATTCACAGTTTCAAAGTACATGTTTATAGTTATTCATACCTTTGTTTAAATTCACTGCATACAAGATACTTTCAGTAATATGTCAAATGGTGATATAAAAACCCTGTATCTTGAAAAAAGTAGTAATTAAAAAAACACAAGGAAGTGGGTAGCTAATGTTCACAGGCATCCTTAAAATTTGGTCTAATATTTTTATCTCTACTTAACACGCATATAGTAACTAAACCACAAAATGATGATCTGGGTGCATATTATATAACTGCCTATTCCTGCCTAAGAATACAATAATAGCAACAACAAAGCCTGGACCAAATGTAGGACCTCATGCTTAGTGGAGTCTCCAACTCACTCAACTTCTGGAGGAATAAAAAGACACCCGGTAAAATCATCTGAGAAACATACCTAGAATGGTAGATTTGATCAATCAAATTCTGTGAACTGGAAAGGTATTTTTACATCTCAGGAATTTTGTGGGGGATTTTGAGGAAATAATACTGTCCAGTTTCCCCACCACCACCCTGGAAAATGAAAAACTTGATGTTTTGCATACTTCAACCTAAAAGAATAAATTGGTGAGAGAAATGCAGTTTTCAAATAAAAATACCTGAGGAGACATATAATCCAACAGATAAATGATCAGTAACCACTGAATTCTCACTATGAGAACCTATTTATCTAATAAGTGCTGTATGTCCCATTGTTTCCACATAAAGGTTGCTCGATGCAAATGGCAAAAAAAAATCATTCATTTCAATAACTCTATGCAAATTATTTTTTAAAACCACCAAGTGAAAATGAAGCCTAAGCCTTCTCAGACAAAAAACAAATTTAATTGTATACCAATAGTCATTATTTTAACCTAGTCAAGACCTTCCCCAGGGCTCATCTTAGGAAAAGTTGAGAGTACTTGGTATGACTTAAGAGCAATCAAATACCACCAACCATTCTAACAAATTCTTAACAAGCTAGTCATATAATTTCCTACAATCCACCAATTGGAAAATCATGTTAATTAGCTAGTGTGATGTGAATTTTAAAGATGAGGTATTTATTGATAGTGTTAAAGACTGGAGAATGATGCAGGGCTTACTATGAATTATTTTAATTAGATTTTAGAGATATCCCCATTTCCCTCATCTATTCAGTAATGAAGCTCTGTTGATCCCTTTGTGAATTCTTTCTTTTTTTTTTTTTTTCTTTTATGGCTCCATTCCCATCCCAGATGCTCTAGTTCAGAAATTCATCATTTCTCATCTCGATTACTACAACAATTTGCTAAAGCCTTACTGCACCCCAGTCCTGTTTTGTCCTAGCAGTGTATTATAATATGATGTTTCTTCACTTAAAATCTTTTAATGACTGCCTAATACAAATGGATAAATTGCAGATCTTTAATGAAGATTCTAAGACCCTTAATATCAGGTGACTGACTACCTTTCTCAACTCATCTCTCACCATTAGCCAAATGCTCCAGCCAAAACCCAACTAACTAGAGTCCCAGGAATAGCTCCTGTGAGCAAAGCTCCTTAGTTATGTACATGCCATTTCCCTATGAAAAATTCCCCATCTAGCTCCCCACATACCACACTTGACCCTGGCCATTGAGTCCATTGACGGAGTAGTTAACTCCTACTTACCTTTCAGGACCCATTATGGATCTCACCTCTTTGAATCCTCCCCAGGAATGTCCCAGGGCACCCCAATGTTATGGGAAATTATCTTCTTACGCCCATAGTCTTTGGCACATAATCCCATAATAGTAAACATAGTAATCGTGTCTCACAACAGAACCCTTGAGTAGTATAAGCTTTTTGAGGGTGGGATTTGTGTATTTATCTTTGTCTTTCCTAGGGACTCATATTGTGCCTTCTGATTGATAAATTTTTTGACTGGATGAATGCAAATGTTGGAGTAATAATTTGACAATTTAAAAATGCAACACTTTTAGAGACTACTATGTGCCAAGTACTTTGGTAAATTATATTTGTTTTATCCTACCACAAGCTTTCCTACAGATCCATTCATTCATTCATTCATTCATTTTTCAAATAGTTACTGAGAACCTATCGTGTATCAGGCAAAATCTGGGGGTTCAGTAATGTATTCATCAGGATCTGGCAGGAAGTTGAAAGTAAATTCAATTCAATTCAATTGGGTTATCTGGAGAGAATTTAATATACGTAGTAATTTACCAAAGTGTGAGCAAAGTGAAGGTACAAAATAAGGGGTGGTAGAATGTCCCTATCCCTACAACTCTGTAAATGATCCCCTTGTTAATAGATTCTGCTTGAGTTATCCAGATTTGGGTGTACCATCTGTTTCTTACTGAGACTAACTGATGTAAGCATATATCCAGAATTCAATCACTTCCCACCATCTCCAAGACTAGCTCTCTCATCCAGGCCACTGTCATCCCTCACTTCAGCTATGGCCACTCTCTCCTCTCCCTGCTTCTTGTTTTTAAAGATTTATTTATTGAGGGGGGGGAAGGGCAGAGAGAGAGAGTCTCAAGCAGACTGCATGCTGAGCAGGAAGCCCATCATGGGGCTCAATCTCACCACCTGAGTTCATGACCTTAGTGGAAACCAAGAGCTGGAGGCTTAACGGACTGAACCACTGAGGCACCCCTATCATCTCCCTGTTTCTTTCCTTCTCCACTCAGTTACCCACAGAGTCACAGAGAGGCGTGTTTCAAATGCTGATCAGATCATGCCATTTTTTCTGATTAAAACTCCCTAAGGGATCACCATCCCTTTTGGAGCAAATTTCAAATGACTCCAGCGACCTGACAAGGCTGGGCCCACGCCTTTCTCTCTTCCTTTGTCTCTGTCACTCTCTATCCTAGCCTTCCTGATGTTGGTGTGAAGATGCTGAGCCCCCTGCAGCTCCCAGGCTTTTCACGGAAGGATTACCCCCAGTTTTTCACACAACTCATTACCTCCATCCCTTGGGGTCTCTGCTCTTGTGTCACCTCGGATAAGCCTTCCCCTACCACTCTCTGGAATAACTGCTCTGTCCATCCTTCTCTTTTTCCTTGACTTGTTGAGTTACTTATTTTATTTTATTATTTATTATCAGTTGTGGCACTTAACTACTCTCTTTTTTATGTATTTATTTACTTGGTTTGTATTGATTTCTAGTCTCTCTGATCAAAATGCCATTTCCCAGAGAGTAGGATCTGTACCAGAACTATTCACGGCTGTAACCAAAGTAACAAAGCTCTTGGCACATAGTAGGCATCCTATTTGAAATACTGTTAGAGAAGAGCATTTGCAGGTATCATTAATAAGGTATATAGGATGCCAAGTATGAGACTTAACATAACAGGTTTTCAATAAATGATAACTTTTATTATGTACGAAACTAAAGATAAAGGCAAAATAACATCCTAGAACATGCTCTTTTTTAGTTCTTCCTTATATATAAGAATAAGACCTAACATAACTCTCAAATTTTTATTTTGAAACCCATACCTAAGATTTAAAATAAATTTTACCAACTGTAACTGAAAATCAACAGTATTTTTATTGATATATCTGTGTGTGTATGTACACGCACACACATATTCTCACAGCATTTGTAATTTAGTAGATACTCAATAAATTATAATCATTTCTCTAGTTAAACTTAGGGAATATTAGCATTATGACAGTAAATATAAATATTATCAGCACAAATTTTATGAGTTAATGAAAAAGCTAAGTGCTACTATTAACTGAATATTTACTACATTTTTATTCCTAGGAATAATGAGATATTAACCATTTTAAAATGCTAATAATACTAGTTTTACTTTTTGTTATTTTTTTGCTAAAACACAAAGAATAGTGGCTTGGCATTCTTATTTAATTCTTATGGACTCAATGATAAGTTTTAAGGTTTAAACAACATATCTGAATTTTTTAACAGGCTCCATTTGCCAAATTTGGGATGATTTGACCTGCTTGTAATAAATAGGGTATCTTATTTATTGAAAAAAAATATATGTGTTGTGTTTAAAGACTATAGTTGGGCTTATACCTACTAGCAATTAACAGTAAATAATAAAATACCCAATCAGGGGGGTGCCTGGATGGCTCAGTCAGTTGAGTGTCTGCCTTCGGCTCAGCTCATGATCGCAGGGTCCTGGGATCGAGCCCCAAGTTGGGCTCCCTGCTCAGTGAGAAGCCTGTTTCTCCCTCTCCCTCTGCCCCCCCTTGTGCTCCCTCTCTCTCTCTCTCTTTCTCTGTCTAATAAATAAATTAAATCTTTAAAAAACATTTTTAAAAACCTAACCATATATTAAATAGGTTTATATTTTTAAGACTCTGTACAACTTATAAGAAATGCTTTCTCTCATGTGTTCCAGTTAAATATGATCATTCATTCATTCATAACCATAAGCACATCAAGTGATAAATCCACCCCTTTTAAAAAAGCATTTTCTTCTCGAAAATTTTGAAATGTAAAAAATGATCTTTTCTTTTTTCCAGACAATTTAAACAAGGCAATAAATTAAAAAATCAATATAAGTCAATTTGCTGCATATGTCCTAGGAAGAGGTAGGTAGGAATATAAATCAAATAAATATAAGTCAATTAAATTCAATATTATTAAAAGGGTACTACAAATATAACTGTTATACTCATCTGCTAAGGAAATCTCTCTAAGTGCATGGATATTTTTATAGCCAATAAAAATCCATTTTACCAAATAGAAAGGGAACCCTTCTATCGCCGTGTACACTTTCACAATCCTATGCCCATATTTTCGTCAATGGTCATTTAATTTTATACTACTATTGTTGAAAAATTATGTGTAGTACACTGCAGATTCTCCCGTCTGCCTTTAGAAATGCTCCAGAGTATCTTTAAAAGATTGATAAATTATTCATTTCCTGAAGTTGTGCACCAGAGCTTTGCAGTCCGTAAGTCGTCTGTAATAAATTATGCAAGGTGCACCTTACAGACACGGGGTCTGTAAAGAGACCCTGCATGTGCTACATTCCTCATACAGAAGAGGTGGTTTCATTCACTGGCATGTTTTGATATCCTTCCAGGTGATTACAAACCTTTACACAATCTAGAAATTTACTTTGCATCCAAATCGCTGCAATTTCGTTATGCCAAAAACTGTCCTCCAGCAGCATTTAATCTTCCCTTTGGAAAAGGCCAGTATATAGGAATCATTTTGCTTTGCACCATTTTCTGATCAGGCCCCAGGTCCACCATTTATTTATCCATTTGATAGCAGAGGTTTACCCTTAGCTCTTCTGTTTTGTTTTTTTGTGTTCTTTTTTTTTTCATGTAAATTGAAATTCTCTTTCTGAAATGACATTAGGGGTTGTTTTTAGATTTAATTTGACTATAACCATATCATGATTCTCCTGGAATATTTCAACAAAATTCAATATTCTTCTGGAATATTCCATCTGAGGGCCACCCTACCTCCTTTTCTGTCCCCAAAGCTGGGAAGGTTTTTCTAGAGACTCCTTGATCTGTCCTGGCTAACTTTCAACAGTGAAAATATATACATACTTGCAATGAGACTTCAACTATCAACTATCAAATTTAAGTCTATCAAAAGCTGTCTTCTGGCAACATTTCATTGCACTGTAGATAGTGATTTCAGGAACGCAACTGGTTTCTAGAATAGTGTGAGAAACACCAGGATATGATGGTGGGAACACCTGGGCTCCTTAATTTGACACCCGTGTAAAGCATAAACTCACAAACCTGCTATAAAGCAAAACTTGACCTTCACTTTATATCCATGTTTAATTCCTGCATTTGAGTCAATGTGAGATGTACCTTTCATTCCTCTGGATTCCAAGGAGGAAAATCAGTGTCAATATTTCCTACAGCACATCATTCATTTAACCTATGTCCCAGAAATTCTGATCCTCAGGATGTGCCAAAACAAGATATACATATATATATATATATATATATATATATATATATATATATATATATA
>NW_023270453.1:13393720-13521403 GCF_011800145.1 Mirounga leonina
TATATATATATATATATATATATATATATATATATATATATATATATTTTCACCAAAAGACATGTAAAAAAATATTTGTAAGGGTACTATTAGTAACAGCCAAAAATAAGAAAAAAATCCAATGTCTTTCATTAGTAAAATGAATAAATAAACTGTGGTATGTTCATGCAATGGAATATTATCCAGCAGTGAGAATTAACACAATAATATGGATTACTCACAATTATATTAAGCAAAAGAAACCAGACACAAGATACATATACTATATAACTCATTTATATATGAAGTTCAGACACAAATATACAGTATCAGAAATCAGATCATGATTATCCTGTGAAGGGAACAGTGACTGGAAAGAAGCAGGAGGAGTCTTCCAGAATTCTAGTAAATTCCATTTCTTCATCTGGGTGCAGGTCACACAACTTGTTCATGTTATGAAAATTCATGGCGCTGTGCCCTTATGATTTGTCCACTTTTCTGTATGTATGTCACACCTCAATAACAGGTAGTAAAAACAAAACCTCAAAAAAGATCCAAATGCAAGCAAAACATATCAACTAGGAGAATGAATGTTTCCCCAAGTTATCAGCTCATTGGCAATGCAGGAACTAAAACTCCATGAATTCTTAGAAAAATAGCATGTCTACCTTTTACGTCACCAGTTTAAAACTGCCAGTAAAGATTGATTACATCTGAGGTTCCACGCATTTTATTCAAAACAGATTAGAGTTCTGATTTAGTCGTGTCAGTTCCTACGGTGCTTTGTCAGTGGGCTTGGGACACGGAATAATTGTGCAGACTGTCATCTCGAGATGGACCAAGATCGTTTGGAGGAAACTTCACCGACCCAACTTCTACATGCTGCTGCTGGCTGTTGCGCCCTCATAACTCAAACCAGAAAAAAAGAATCAAAGAGACTAGAATTCCACCCTACGCTTCCTTCACTAAAGGTCACTCTTCGATGTTGATGAGATCTGTACCGTGATGAGACGCACCACCACGGAGGGATTTCCCATTCCTGTGATCTTCACAGACCTCATCCCTCGTTTCCAGTGATGTTATCAGCCTGGGCTCCGTCAGCGTTATTCATACCAATCAGTAGCTGAGAAAATTGCACGGCCACCAAAATGCAGAGTCATTGTTCCGACGGGTCTGCTGGTGGCTTTTTGATCCCCCCCGAATGGTTTTGAAGGAGCAGACTCAGTGATGATTCTCCTTCTGATTGAATTAGTGCCCCATAGAAGTCTGATTCTTTCATCTTCCCTCCACTGTCTACCCTCCACTCACATGAGGATTTCAATTTAAAGGTGATCAAGAAAGCAACATCTAGTTTCAAGGAATAATTGTCTCTTTTGATGTGATCTGTTTGACATAAAAATGAATAAAGATGCACATTTATGGAGAAGCAATTGCCATTTGAAAGCGTTTTACAATCAGCAAGCAGTTTTGCTCTGAGCTTCTATGGAAGGAAAATTAGTCTTCCTCCACCACCACCTCCTTCATCCCCCTACCCCCGCTTTTTTTTTTTTTTTTTTTGTAGAAAAGACTAAATCCAAATGACCTAGACAAAACTTGAATAGTAAGTTGCTCATAGGGCTGTCTAGGACCAGGGGCCGGTTTTTTCGAGCTCTTTGAGTTGAGGGGGTTTTTGTCTTATGATATACTTAAAAAGACAACATAACACAGCACTGTGTGGTAATATATATGACTGCATCTTTATCTATCCCTCTCTCCTTATGATTTCTTTGGCATACTAAGTCTATTTGCATCAACCCATAACACTTTCACTCCAATTATTGTGGGGGCAGACACAAAATTTCATACAAAACTTAGTACATCTTTGTCCATCAAGCTGTATGTCCTGAACATTACCAAAAGACATACATTTATCTTTTCAACTTTTTTGCCATTTCCCCATACCAAGGAGATCGGGAGCAGGAAAAAGCTTGGTGTATCAAATAGAGAAATGCATTACACACTGAAAGGGTTCTACTTTAAATATCATACTTTATCAAATGGAAAATCTACACAGTACAAATAGAAGAAGATACATTTTGAAAGTTTATTAAATAGAACAAGGGGTGCCTGGGTGGCTCAGTCAGTTAAGGGTTAAACATCTGGCTCTTGATTTCAGCTCAGGTCATGATCTCAGTGTTATGAGATCCAGCCCCATCTCACCTCCGTGCTCAGTGGGGAATCTCTTCTCTCCCTTTCCCTCTACCCCATCCCCCATCTCTTTCATAAATAAATAAATAAATCCTTAAAAAAAAAAAAGAAAAGAAAAGAACAAGCAATCCAGATCTTCTAATGCTGATATTTCTGCTCAATGCTTTCATCTTCTTTGACTTTTTTACATGATGTTGGATTCGAGATCAACATGCAGTGAGTTTTTATTATTTTTGAAAAGTAGAAAACAATGGTAGTCCCTCCTAGTTAACCCCGAACTTGAAAATAGATACATAGCAATTGAAGACAACAATAACAAACTCCTCCAACTTTCATTGGCACCTTTTCTACTAGGGTGGCAGCTGATGTTGAAAATGACATAAAAGGTGGAAACCCCCATCACACTCCCTGTCTATGCAGGCAGCTTTGCCTTCTGTTTCAGGTCTGTCTTTCAGTCCTTGAAAGTTACAATGTAAAGACTTGAAAACTAAAACTGAAAAAAAGAAAAGCAAGATGTGTAGAAATAAAAATGAATGACTTTTACACCCATAAACAGAAAATATTGTCATCCTTTAAATATTGGAAGTTGTCTACTAATTTAAATCATCTTCTAATTGGATTTTTTTTCCTAATTTGGGAAAGATAGCTGCCACATATTGGAATTATGTTCCTCTGAACACTAGACTCAACATGTGCTTCTCAGTCAATGGTTTCTGTGTTGAAATGAGTTTGGAAGACAAAGTCTATATAGTTGCCTCAGGTATTATGGGCACAATTGCATAATAAAGACCAAGACATCATGCTCTAAAAGTGCCTGTTTAACTTTTTTTAACCCAGCCTCTTTCCAATATGTCCAATTACAAAACCTATTTCTTGAGAAACACTTATATAAGAAGTATTCTTCAGAATACCCTTTGGAAACTCTGGTGTAAAACATGGTGAGTCAAATGAGTAAATTGTAATAAAAATAGACATAATTTAATCCTATTTTATATTTCTTTGAGTCAGTCATCTAACAATCCTGAACATAAAAATGATATAAATCCAGGGGCGCCTGGGTGGTTTAGTTGGTTAAGCATCTGACTCTTGGTTTCGGCTCAGGTCATGATCTCAGGGTTGTGGGATTGAGCCCCGCATTGGGCTCTGTGCTGGGCATGGAGCCTGCTTGGGATTCTCTCTCTCCCTCTCCCTCTCCCTCTGACCCTCCTACCCCTGCTCTCTCTCTCTTAAAAAAAAAAAAAAAAAAAAAGATACAAATCCTTTGAAAATAACAATCATGTCTTAAATCCCCACTGCCTGCCACAGGATTTGATATCTAATAGATTTTTAAATAAATGATTTGGGTGGATATGTATATAATTACTATGATAGACCCTGAACTTCTCACTGCCTAGAATACTCTGCTCCCCACCTCTCTCGGCCTATCTGAATATTAGTCAGAATTCAAATGTTGTACTAAGAATCATTTCTTTAGTGAAGCCTTTTGCACCCCCACTTTGGAGTAGATCTCACTCCCTGTGCTTCCACAGAACTCTGGGATATCCTCCATTTTGTACATACAATATTCTATTACCATGGCCCATTTACCTCTTTGTCTCCACCATTAGAAGTATAAGTTCTCCAAAGACTGATTGATGGTATGCCCTTTATTTTCCATGTGGTGCCCTCATGACCACCTTCCATTTCTTTTGGCCCCACTCTAAGCCCAAGAGGCTCACCTTCACAGACTGAATGCTGGGTCCTCGAGCTTGGAATTAGCCCATGGGAAGCACAAACAGGAAGTAAGAAAGAGAGGAGAAGTTATAGCCAGTGTAGTTTTGCTCTATTGTCACTGTGCTTTGGGCCTTGGTTCTGGTAACTACAGTTCCTGCAGGGCAGCCTGTTCTCCACAGAGCTATTTTCAAGGAGCTCTGGTAACTGTTTCCTCCCCTTGTTCCTCTAAGCCTTGGGTGGTAATGCTTTTCCTTGTTACCAGTCACAGTGCCCTCAACATCCTCTCTTAAATCTGCTCACCAATATAAATAGTCCCTTAAGTCTCTGTGGTTGAACGATCCAAGTGGCGTTCTATTTCTTGTTGCAGACCAGTCTCATACACCTGTCTTATTCATCGGAACGCAGTTTCTAGAACAGTACCTAGCATATAATACATATGCTTCCAAACAACAGAAAAAAACCCTATGCTGAATTAAATGAGAATGAATTCTTTTACTGTTGTTATTAAATAAATTAAACCAAATAACAAAAATTAAAGTGCCAAATAACAAAGGTCAAAACATTGGGGGCATTTGAAATACACACACACACACACACACACAGAGTATACATTATTCATGATTCTTTGTGTTTAGACATGAGATGTATTATAAATGATAGTTTTATTAAGCCTCCTGAAGCTGGTTAAACAATTACTATCACTGCTTTTATCTCCGAATTGTGCCAGGGATCAACATGTAAATTAATCAATACTTAAAACAGGAAAGAGGTTATAGTCACGAGCTAGAACCTAAAACAAGTTCCTTAAAGTTTCCTAGATTCATCAAGCACCTAGGAGAAATCAGTCTAGCGGATTTTAGCAAATTTAATATTGTCTTAGCATAGAGATGATTTTCTCTAGTGATTCTCAACACTATGACTTCAATACCCCTTTTTATAATAGATGCCTCACAATTCTTTCTTTACTAAATAGAATTTATATATGATATAATGTATCCACATGCCAATTCCAAAGATCTATATAATAAGCTGACTATAACATTAAAGTTACATAAAGAAAAATAATGTTTAATAAAATATATTTCAACATATAAATGCTAGAGAACACCACCATAGAGGACATACAGAATTCTTAGATCTTTATGTAGAATCATATGCAAGACTCATGCAGATGTGCTGTAATAGAACTCAAATACAGAAGCGGCATTGCCTTTGGTAATATGATTTTCTTATATGGGAAACAGGTCATCTTGTTAACAGCATTAGCTTTATTACTTTCCCTTTGTGTGCCTTGTCCTTCAAAACGGGAATTTGAAATGTTCACCTTAGTAGACTTAGTACCTGGTAAGAACCCACTGTTTCATTTTATCTGTTGCTGTCTAACAAATTACCCCCAATGGGTGAAAAAGAGTGGAAGATATGGATAAGTGATGGAATGGATAAGTCCTAGGAATAAAAGGCACAGAATAAGGAATATACTCAATGATACTGTAATAGTGATATATGGGGATAGATGGTAGCTACCCTTGTGGTGAGCACGGCATAATGTATAAACTAGTCAAATCACTATGTTGTACACCTGAAACTAATGTAACATTGTGTGTCAACTATACTCAAATTAAAAAAAAATAATAACCAAAAGATAAAAATGAAAATAAAAAAAGAATTACTCCCAAATCTAGTGGCTTAAAACAACAATCTTGACTTACAGAATGAGGGATCATACAATCTTCTCCATAAAAAGCAATGCTAAACTGGACAAAATTATCAAAAACAACCATACCAGTCCTTAGGAAATTAACCAGAGATATACAACAAATTGAGAAGTATTTATTCAAGAAAAATGACTCAATCTCAGGTAAAACTAGTGAGTATCTCTAAGACCAATTTTGTCTCTTCCCTCAGTTGGGTCAACATGTTAGATCTACTGGGGTGAGACAAGCCCTGGAAACCAGAAGCTTTGCTGCTGAAGGAGGCCAATTGGATTTGGAGCAGAATGTGTATAGATCCAGTGCCCCTGGCATTGTCAGAGTAATGATCTTGATGGCAGATGAATGAGGAATGTTTGTGTCACAGCAAGTGTGAGGTTGAGACCTGGCTGGGGAAACTGTCAGATTGACAGGATACCTAGGAATTTAACAGTGAAAGCTGGATAATAAAACAACAAAAGGCCTTGATAAGCTCCCACATATTCCTGGTGGTCTGGAAGCCTGCACACATGCATAAATGTGCATACACACTAAGGAGAGAATGGAGAGGATCCTAGACATCCACAGGAATCAAGTAGAGAGAAGGAAATAATGAAGACTAAAGTGAAAAGAAATAAATGGGAAGGAGAACAATTGAGATAATCAATGAAACCAAAAGTTAATTTTTTTTTAAAGATGAGCAAAATTAACAAAGGTTCAGCTTGACAGGCCAAGCACAAAGGAAGAAGACTCACATGAACAAAATCAGGAATGAAAGAGAAGAAATCTAGACTAACATAACAGAAATTAAAAGCTTTATAATATAATACTATGAGCAACTGTGTGTCAACAAATGTATTATTTAGGTGAAATGACTAAATTCCTAGAAAGATAAAAATTAATAAAACTGACTCAAGAGGACAGCAAAGGAAACAGTCAACAAAACAAAGAGGCAACCCAGAGAATGGGAGAAGATATTTGCAAATGACACTACAGATAAAGGGTTGGTATTCAAAATCTATAAAGAACTTCTCAAACTCAACACCCAAAAAACAAATAATCAAGCCAAAAAGTGGGCAGAAGACATGAACAGACACTTCTCTGAAGAAGACATACAAATGGCTAACAGACACATGAAAAAATGTTCATCATCATTAGCCATCAGGGAAATCCAAATCAAAACCACACTGAGATACCACCTTACACCAGTTAGAATGGCCAAAATGGACAGGGAAAGAAACAACAAATGTTGGAGAGGTTGTGGAGAAAGGGGAACCCTCTTACACTCTTGGTGGGAATGCAAGTTGGTACAGCCACTTTGGAAAACAGTGTAGAGGTTCCTCAAAAATTTAAAAATAGAGCTACCCTATGACCCAGCAATTGCACTCCTGGGTATTTACCCCAAAGACACAGATGTAGTGAAAAGAAGGGCCATATGCACCCCAATGTTCACAGCAGCAATGTCCGCAATAGCCAAGCTGTGGAAAGAGCCGAGATGCCCTTCAAGAAATGAATGGATAAAGATGTGGTCCATATATACAATGGAATATTACTCAGCCATCAGAAAAGATGAATACCCAACTCTTACATCAACATGGATGGGACTGGAGGAGATTATGCTAAGTGAAATAAGTCAAGCAGAGAAAGTCAATTATCCTATGGTTTCACTTATTTGTGGAACATAAGGAATAACATGGAGGACATTAGGAGAAGGAAGGGAAAAATGGGTAGGGGGAATTGGAGGGAGAGATGAGCCATGAGAGACTATGGACCTGAGAAACAAATAGGGTTTTAGAGGGGAGGGGGGAGGGGGGATTAGTTAGCCCGGTGATGGGTATTAAGGAGGGCATGTACTGCATGGAGCCCTGGGTGTTATACGAAAACAATGGATCATGGATCACTACATCAAAAACTAATGATGTATTGTATGGTGACTAACATAACATAATAAAATTAAAAACTACAAAAAAAAAAAAAAACTGACTCAAGAGGAAATAGATAATCTGAATAAACCAACAAGGGGTAAAAAAAATAAATTAGAATGGAAAACCTACCCACAAGAAAAGCCCAGGCCTGGATGACTTCATTGGTGAATTCTACCAATTTAAAGAACAATCTTGATATTTCAGAAACCCTTTCAGAAAAGTAGAATATGTTAGATCACATCCCAACTCATTCTATGTGGCAAGTGTTACCCCTGATACTAAAACCAGATAGAGACACACAAAAAAATGAAGATTACAGAACAATAATCCATCATGAATACAGATGTAAAAACTCATCGACAAAATTTTAGCTAATGGAACATATAGAAAGCAATATATATAAAGCACTATAATCTATGGGCAGGTGGGATTTATCCCAGGAATGCAAGGCTGATTTAACATGCAAAAATTAAATTAGTGTAAGTTACAACTCATTGATAAAATAAAGAACAGATATCACAATCATCTCAACAGACAAAGAAAAATTCTTTGACAGATTCCAACACCAGTTCCTGGAAAAACAACCACAACCACAACCACCACCACAACAATACCCAAATCTAAAAATCTAGTGATATAAAGAAACTTCTTCAATCTCCTAAAAAAAGGAATGTATGAGACACCTACAGCTAACATCATACTTAATAGTGTATTAGAGTTTTCTAGAGAAACAAAACCAACAGGATACACACACACACACACACACACAGATTCAGATTTATTTTAAGGAATTGGCTGATATAATTGGCAAGTGAAAATCTGTAGGGCAGGTCAGCAGGCTGGAAACTCAGGCAAGATTTCTGTTATAGTTTGAGGAAGAATTCATTCTTTGGGCCACCTCAGTTTTGGCTCCTCAGGATTACATGAGTGTTGCTCCAATATTCCCTGCTACAGCATGGATGGACCTAAAAACATTCTTCGAAGTAAAATAACCCATAGGCAAAAGACTATACTTTGTATGATTTCTTTAATATGAAATGTACAGAAAATGTAAATCTGTAAAGACAGAAAATAGATTATTGGTTGCCTTTGGCTGAAAATTGCATGAGCGATCTTTATGAGGTGAAGGAAATGTGCTAAAATAGGATTGTGGTGATGGAGGCACAACTCTCAATTGTGTTGAATTGTATACTTTAAATGGATAAATATGGCATAAAAATTATACCCCAATAAAGCTATTTTAGGGGGATTTTAAGAGAAAACATTTTATTTACTCATCACATAGTGAGTGGTAATTGCTTGGGGTCTGTCTCTCAGGCAGTTGTACCCAGATGTCTGCTGGGGCTGCAGGACTCTGAAGACCCAATGGAACCAAATGACCAAGATGGAATCCTAACCCGGCTGGTAATGGATGCCAGTTGTTCACCTGGAGCTGTGACCCTGAGCATCTCCATATGGCTTGCGCTTCTCAAAGCATAGCAGCCAGGTTCTGAGGGGGGCGTATCTCAAGGGGCCCAGACAGAAGCCATCAGACAAGCTCTAACCTAGCCTCTGAAGTCACGCAGCATCCCTTCTACCTACTCTATTGATTACGAGAGAATCCCAACAGGTACCTCAGATTCCAGGGAAGAAAGAATTTGTGGCCATCTCTAACCTTCCACCTAGTCAGTCACTCTTGAGCAAATTGGCAGCCTTTACTGAAAGAATAGTTAAACCCCAATTTAAAAAACAAATGAGCATATTTGAAGCACAAGCAGAGCAACTCCCTCAAAATTCTTGCTCAGAGGGTCTCTCAGAGAACCCTTCTGATCATGGTCAGAGTAGTCAACAGTGGTAAATACCTACTTATATATTCATCATTTCTTTTCTTCAAACTGCAACACTTTTCATTCTTTAAATGCTCCTATCAAGCTTCCATACCCACGATGAACTGTTTAGGGGATAAATATAAGATAAGGAGAAACTAAAGTAAGAGGGGAAAACATCTAGGTTGCCTCCTCAAAATTGGTGGTGGAAAAGATGCAATTAAACATGTGTTTCCCTGAGAAGAATGCCCTGAAGTTTCAGCAATGCGCACATTTCATAATGGAAATTTTCCATTTGAGAAATGAAGGTGTGGTACTGAAGGGTGTGGTCAGTCATTGTGGGAATAAGTCTGAGTCTCCAAAATATTGAGCTTCAAAGTTATAGGGCTGCCACTGGTTCACACCCCTCTCTCCACCTGATCATAAAACATTCCCTCAGATGACAGAAAGAATTAGAGCAATGATTATGTGCTTCCTAAATACCGTTTTCAACCTTAACTAATGTTTTACAGTCTTGGTCAAGATTGAACTTACTCTTGCCCTTAATGCAGTTCGTTCCCATAACTAGGTAGTGTCTCCTTACAGGTTAATGTTGAATCCGTGTCCTAGGAATGGAAACGGAGAGAGAGAAGTCATTTGGAGATGAAGAGTGGGTGCCCCCATAAAAATAGGCTCACAGTAACACAATCTGCATTAGAATAGAATGGATAGGGGTTCCTGGGTGGATCAGTCTGTTAAGTGTTTGCCTTCGGGCTCAGGTCATGATCCCAAGGTCCTGAGATCGAGCCCCGCATTGTGCTCCCTGCTCCACAGGCAGCCTGCTTCTACCTCTCCTGCTCCCCCTGCTTGTGCTCTTTCTTTCTCTGTCTGCCAAATAAATAAAATCTTAAAAAAAAAAAAAAAGGACTGGATAGTCAATGATTATTTGATGCTTCCTATGTACCAGACACTTTGCTACTTCCTACCTGTGTTGTGCTCTTCAGTGTTTGCAACATCTCCTTAGGGTCTTTCTATTCCCATTTTACAGATGAATTAGTAGAGTCCTAAGCAGACCAAGTTGTGAAACGCCCCATATGACATAGAGAGAAGAGCTGAGATCTGAGTCCAGTGTATTGAATTTTAGAATTTAACTCTGAGATGGAAAGTTATGTTGCTACTCTTAGACCAACTGAGAATCCCCAAACCTCCCTGCACTATTTTCTCATCTCGACCATCCATTTGCTCATCCCTTTCCTTCATCCTTGGAAGAATTCTTGATAGGAGGTCATGATAAAAGTGAATACAACTAGACTCCAGAAGTAAGAAGTAGAGAGGAATCTCTAAAATCACTAAGAGAAGCTTCCTTGAGTTATATAAAGCAGTTGTAACTCTGAAAAATTCAAGCTCTAAATATGTTTAATAATAAAAGCCATCTACAGAATTTTTCTAAGATTGCTGAGATTAGAGTGATCATCCTCTTCATTTCTGATTATTTTTATACTGGAGTCTGTGCTACAAAGCCTTCTATAAAAACAGTCTCTTTGGTATCATCAACTATATAACTGAATAAGGAAACATATCTCATAGTTAAAAAACCATATAGTCCGTATACTTCCCAGACTAACTTTAAGCTCAGTATGGTAGTCAAAGAACTTGTCTCTCAATGACCTTATGTCCCCATATAGTATTTATGGAATCACAATGAATATAATTATAATATAAAACTTCAACCACATGAAGCCAAATGCTTGATCTCTGAAAGAGATACGGACAAGGATTGCATTTTAAGAGAGGCTTATTTTCTTAGGACACCTAGGCTTCAAGCAAGGGTGTGTAGGGTGGGTTTTTCCCTGGGATAACAAAGATCAAACAGATCCTGCTTTTTTTGCCTGGCCCTTTACAGGTGTGTCATACCATAGTCCTCACTGTTCTGTGGCATTCTTTAAAGGTATCATCATCCCAGTAAAGGAAGCAGTATTTTACTCATTCCCAAGCCTATATACTGCTGAAGATTTACTGCCAACTTGATTTATGAACTTCCTTTGCTCCATTCTAATATCAGTAGAATGCATGACCCTATTTTCTTTCCATTCAAACTCCTCGTGAACATAGAAGTAAACTGTGTAAGATAAAAATGTATGTAATATTCTCTTTGAATTGAAAGGTAGGTTACCAGAGTTGGGGAGAGAGGATCACCACATGAAAAACTGCAGTTCTAAGAGGGAAAGTAATTCTACCCTGAACTGTATCACTTGCTAGTTGTATTACCTTGGATAAGTCATTGAACTTTGGGGGTCCTCAGTTTCCTAAGGGTAACACTAGAAGAATGCTTCCTGCCTGGCCATTTCTACATGTAGTTAATAATATATGTTAAAGTGCTTTGGAAAGAATAAAATATTACACAAAAATATAGTAAACCTTGGAGTACTTTAGTAACCTTGTTAAAGACTATAGACAAATTTGTCAAACGGGTTTCCTCTTCTTACCTTCTTACTTTCCATCTTTCTGCATACAGGAAGGCAGAGACAGCCCTGAAAGATATGCATCTCTGCTTCCCCTTCTTGACCATCCCCCACATCTTATAAACACTTCCCCCCAACTCCCTGGTTACCTGTATCCTCATAATACTTCAGCCCTGACTGCACAGCTATTCTATTTTAAAGATCACTGACATCGAAATAAAAACTCCCTGTAAACTGGGAACTATAATTTGAGGTCTCTGAGACAGGGGTTCTCAAAGAGCTAACCGTTAATATAAAGTTGTGTATTCTTTTATATGTTTAATTCATTCTTATCTATCAGCATTATATGGAACTGTTTTATATATTTGAAAAATTACTTAATTGATATCATACTCTCCAAATCATTCTAGAATATTTACTGCCTAAATTTTGTTTCCCCCAGTTTATCTCTATTCAGGTATGAACTCTAGTTTCATAATTTTAACTGATACACAATTGTATGATGATGCTAATTTTTTTAATTAATTAATTTATTTATTCTTATGTTAATCCCCATACATTACATCATTAGTTTTAGATGAAGTGTTCCATGATTCATTGTTTGTGCATAACACCCAGTGCTCCATGCAGGATGTGCACTCCTCAATACTCACCACCAGGCTAACCCATCCTCCCACCCCCCTCCCCTCTAGAACTCTGTTTGTTTTTCAGAGTCCATCGTCTCTCATGGTTCGTCTACCCCTCCGATTTCCCCCGCTTCATTCTTCCCCTCCCACTACCTTCTTCTTTTTTTTTTCTTAACATATATTGCATTATTTGTTTCAGAGGTACAGATTTGAGATTCAACAGTCTTGAACAATTCACAGTGCTTACCAGAGCACATACCCTCCCCAGTGTCTATCACCCAGTCACCCCATCCCTCCCACCCCACACCCCACTCCAGCAACCCTCAGTTTGTTTCCTGCAATTAAGAATTCCTCATATCAGTGAGATCATATGATACATGTCTTTCTCTGTTTGACTTATTTCACTCAACATAATACCCTCCAGTTCCATCCACGTCGTTGCAAATGGCAAGATCTCATTCCTTTTGATGGCTGCATAATATTCCATTGTACATATATACCACTTCTTCCTTATCCATTCATCTGTCGATGGACATCTTGGCTCTTTCCACGGTTTGCCTATTGTGGACATTGCTGCTATAAACATCGGGGTGCATGTACCCCTTCGGATCCCTACTTGTGTATCTTTGGGGTAAATACCCAGTAGTGCAATTGCTGGATCATATGGTAGCTCTATTTTCAACTTTTTGAGGAACCTCCATACAGTTTTCCAGAGTGGCTGCACCAGCTTGAATTCCCACCAACAGTGTAGGAGGGTTCCCCTTTCTCCGCATCCCCGCCAAGATCTGTCGTTTCCTGACTTGTTAATTTAGCCATTCTGACTGGGGTGAGGTGGTATCTCATTGAGGTTTTGATTTGGATTTCCCTGATGCTGAGCGATATTGAGCACTTTTTCATGTGTCTGTTGGCCATGGATGTCTTCTTTGGAAAAATGTCTGTTCATGTCTTCTGCCAATTTCTTGATTGGATTCCTTGTTCTTTGGGTGTTGAGTTTGATGAGTTCTTTATAGATTTTGGATACTAGCCCTTTATCTGATATGTCCTTTGCAAATATCTTCTCCCATTCTGTCGGTTGTCTTTTGGTTTTGTTGACTGTTTCCCTTGCTTTGCAAAAGCTTTTTATCTTGATGAAGTCCCAATAGTTCATTTTTGCCCTTGCTTCCCTTGCCTTTGGCGATGTTTCTAGGAAGAAGTTGCTTCGGCTGAGGTCGAAGAGGTTGCTGCCTATGTTCTCCTTTAGGATTTTGATGGACTCCTGTCTCACATTGAGGTCTTTCAACCATTTGGAGTCTATTTTTGTGTGTGGTGTAAGGAAATGGTCCAGTTTCAATCTTCTGTATGTGGCTATCCAATTTTCCCAACACCATTTGTTGAAGAGACTGTCTTTGTTCCATTGGACATTCTTTCCTGCTTTGTCGAAGATGAGTTGACCATAGAGTTGAGGGTCCATTTCTGGGCTCTCTATTCTGTTCCATTGATCTATGTGTCTGTTTTTGTGCCAGTACCATGCTGTCTTGATGATGACAGCTTTGTAATAGAGCTTGAAGTCCGGAATTGTGATGCCGCCGGCTTTGCTTTTCTTTTTCAATATTCCTCTGGCTATGCGGGGTCTTTTCTGGTTCCATACAAATTTTAGGATGATTTGTTCCATTTCTTTGAAAAAAGTGGATGGTATTTTGATGGGGATTGCATTGAATGTGTAGATTGCTCTAGGTAGCATTGACATCTTCACAATATTTGTTCTTCCAATCCATGAGCATGAAACGTTTTTCCATTTCTTTATGTCTTCCTCAATTTCTTTCATGAGTATTTTATAGTTTTCTGAGTAAAGATCCTTTGTCTCTTTGGTTAGATTTATTCCTAGGTATCTTATGGTTTTGGGTGCACTTGTAAATGGGATCGACTCCTTAATTTCTCTTTCTTCTGTCTTGTTGTTGGTGTATAGGAATGCCACTGACTTCTGTGCATTGATTTTATATCCTGCCACTTTACTGAATTCCTGGATGAGTTCTAGCAGTTTTGGGGTGGAGTCTTTGGGGTTTTCCACATAAAGTATCATATCATCTGCAAAGTCTGAGAGTTTGACTTCTTCTTTGCCAATTTGGATTCCTTTGATTTCTTTTTGTTGTCTGATTGCTGTGGCTAGGACTTCCAATACTATGTTGAATAGCAGTGGTGATAGTGGACATCCCTGCCGCATTCCTGACCTTAGGGGGAAAGCTCTCAGTTTTTCCCCATTGAGAATGATATTCGCTGTAGGTTTTTCATAGATGGCTTTTATGATATTGAGGTATGTACCCTCGATCCCTATACTCTGAAGAGTTTTGATCAAGAAAGGATGCTGTACTTTGTCAAAAGCTTTTTCTGCATCTATTGAGAGGATCATATGATTCTTGTTCTTTCTTTTGTTAATGTATTGTATCACATTGATTGATTTGCGGATGTTGAACCAACCTTGCAGCCCAGGGATAAATCCCACCTGGTCGTGGTGAATAATCCTTTTAATGTACTGTTGGATCCTATTGGCTAGTATTTTGGTGAGAATTTTGGCATCCATGTTCATCAGGGATATTGGTCTGTAATTCTCCTTTTTGATGGGGTCTTTGTCTGGTTTGGGGATCAAGGTAATGCTGGCCTCATAAAATGAGTTTGGAAGTTTTCCTTCCATTTCTATTTTTTGGAACAGTTTCAGAAGAATAGGTATTAATTCTTCTTGAAATGTTTGGTAGAATTCCCCTGGGAAGCCATCTGGCCCTGGGCTTTTGTTTGTTGGGAGATTTTTGATGACTGCTTCAATACCTTAGTGGTTATAGGTCTGTTCAGGTTTTCTATTTCATCCTGGTTCAGTTTTGGTAGTTGATACACCTCTAGGAATGCATCCATCTCTTCCAGGTTATCTAATTTGCTGGCATAGAGTTGATCTTAATATGTTCTTATAATTGTTTGTATTTCTTTGGTGTTGGTTGTGATCTCTCCTCTTTCATTCATGATTTTGTTGATTTGGGTCATTTCTCTTCTCTTTTTGATAAGTCTGGCCAGGGGTTTATCAATCTTGTTAATTCTTTCAAAGAACCAGCTCCTAGTTTGGTTGATCTGTTCTACTGTTCTTTTAGTTTCTATTTCATTGATTTCTGCTCTGATCTTTATGATTTCTCTTCTCCTGCTGGGTTTAGGCTTTATTTGCTGTTTTTTCTCCAGCTCCTTTAGGTGTAGGGTTAGGTTGTGTACTTGAGACCTCTCTTGTTTCTTGAGAAAGGCTTGTATTGCTATATACTTTCCTCTTAGGACTGCCTTTGCTGCATCCCAAAGATTTTGAAGAGTTGTGTTTTCATTTTCATTGGTTTCCATGTATTTTTTTAATTCTTCTTTAATTTCCTGGTTGACCCATTCATTCTTCAGTAGGATGCTCTTTAGCCTCCATGTATTTGAGTTCTTTCTGACTTTCCTCTTGTGATTGAGTTCTAGTTTCAAAGCATTGTGATCTGAAAATAGGCAGGGAATGATCCCAATCTTTTGGTACCGGTTGAGACCTGATTTATGACCTAGGATGTGATCTATTCTGTAGAATGTTCCATGGGAACTAGAGAAGAATGTGTATTCCATTGCTTTCGGGTGGAATGTTCTGAATATGTCTGTGAAGTCCATTTGGTCCAGTGTGTCACAGAAAATCTTTATTTCCTTGTTGATCTTTTGCTTAGACGATCTGTCCATTTCAGTGAGGGGGATGTTAAAGTCCCCCACTATTATTGTATTGTTGTCGATGTGTTTCTTTGCTTTTGTTATTAATTGCCTTATACAATTGGCTGCTCCCATGTTAGGGGCATAGGTATTTATAATTGTTAGATCTTCTTGTTGGATAGATCCTTTAAGTATGATATAGTGTCCTTCCTCATCTCTTATTACAGTCTTTGGTTTAAAATCTAATTTGTCTGATATAAGGATTGCCACCCCAGCTTTCTTTTGGTGTCCATTAGCATGGTAAATGGTTTTCCACGCCCTCACTTTCAATCTGGGGGTGTCTTTGGTTCTAAAATGAGTCTCTTGCAGATAGCATGTCGATGGGTCTTGTTTTTTAATCCAGTCTGATAGCCTGTGTCTTTTGATTGGGGCATTTAGCCCATTTACATTCAGGATAACTATTGAAAGATAGGAATTTAGTGCCATTGTATTGCCTGTAAGGTGACTGTTACCGTATATTGTCTGTGTTCCTTTCTGGTCTATGGTGCTTTTAGGCTCTCTCTTTGCTTAGAGGACCCCTTTCAAGATTTCCTGTAGGGCTGGTTTTGTGTTTGCAAATTCCTTTAGGTTTTGTTTGTCCTGGAAGCTTTTTATCTCTCCTTCAATTTTCAATGACAGCCTAGCTGGATAGAGTATTCTTGGCTGCATATTTTTCTCATTTAGTGCTCTGAATATATCCTGCCAGTCCTTTCTGGCCTGCCAGGTCTCTGTGGATAGGTCTGTTGCCAATCTAATGTTTCTACCCTTGTAGGTTACATATCTCTTCTCCCGAGCTGCTTTCAGGATTTTCTCTTTGTCTATGAGACTCGTAAGTTTTACTATTAGATGTGGGGGTGTTGACCTATTTTTATTTATTTTGAGAGGGGTTCTCTGTGCTTCCTGGATTTTCATGCCTGTTTCCTTTCCCAAATTAGGGAAGTTCTCTGCTATAATTTGCTCCATTATACCTTCTGCCCCTCTCTCTCTTTCTTCTTCTTCTGGGATCCCAATTATTCTAATGTTGTTTTGTCTTATGGTATCACTTATCTCTCGAATTCTGCCCTCGTGATCCAGTAGTTGTTTATCTCTCTTTTTCTCAGCTTCTTTATTTTCCATCATTTGGTCTTCTATTACTGATTCTCTCTTCTGCCTCATTTATCATTGCAGTTAGTGCCCCCATTTTTGATTGCACCTCATTAATAGCCTTTTGATTTCTACTTGGCTGGATTTTAGTTCTTTTACTTCTCCAGAAAGGGTTTCTCTAATAACTTCCATATTTTTTTCAAGCCCAGCTAGTATCTTTAAAGTGATGATTCTGAACTCTAGATCTGACATCGTACTAATGTCCATATTGAGTAGGTCCCTGGCAGTCGGTACTACCTCTTGTTCTTTTTGTTGAGGTGATTTTTTCCGTCTTGTCATTTTGTGCAGAGGAGAATAGATTAATGAGAGAAGAAAATGCTAGCAGAGTAATAACGTCCCCAGAAAATATACTCTAAACAAATCAGAAAAGACCTGAAGCAGTCGAAAAAGAAAGAGAAAGAGAGAAAAAAGAAAAAGAAAAAAAAGAAAAAGAAAAAGATAAAGATAAAAACAAAAACAAACAAAACAAAACAACAACAACAACAAAAAACCAGAATGTGATCAAATATGATCAGGCTGGTATATAGATCAGTGCCACACACTAGATTTGGGGTATATTTTGGTCTTTTAGAAGAACGTGCCTCCCAAAATTTTAAAGAAAGAAAAACTTATATATGTACAAAAATAAGGATTGATATGATGAAGGGATGGAATATGACTGTAAAGATGGAAATTATAAAAAATTTTATAAAAGGAATTGATAAGAAGTTGTTTGAAAAAAGAAAGAGGAGGATTTAAAAAAAGAAAAAAGAAAAAGAAAAAAAAAGGGAGAGGATGTGATCAGGCAGGGGAATAGAAAACACCATATACTAGAGATTTGGGTATATTTTAATCTGTTAGAAGAAACGATCTCAAAATTTTAAAGAGAGAACAACTTATATATATAAGCCAAAAATATGGGTAACTACTATGAAGGGATAGAATATGACTCTAAAAATGAAAAATAAAAATGTTTTTTTTAAAAAAATGGATTGACAAGATGTTGGTTGAAAAAGGGAAAAAGAAAAATTCAAAAAGAAATAAAAAGACAAAAAGACAGTTAAAAAAAAATTAACTTTGGAAGACTAAAGAATCATGGTAAAAAAGCCGTGAATTCTATGTGCAGTAGTCCCCTAGCGCTGGAGTTCTGCCGTTCTCATTGATCGGTAAACTTGGTCTTGGCTGGCTGTTCTCGCTGATCTTCTGGGGAGGGGCCTGTTGCCGTGGTTTCCAAATGTCTCTGCCTGAGGCGGAATTGCCCTGCCCTTGCCCCCTCCGGGCTAAGTAATCTGCTCGGGTTTGCTCTCCGGGGCTTTTGTGCCCTGCAAGCTTTCCGTACAGCTTTGGAGGCAGAGAGTGAAATGGCGGCCTCCCAATCTCCGCCCCGAGGAGCCGAGAACTCGGGGCCCCGCTCCTCAGTGCGCCCCCAGAGAAAAGCCGTCAGTCACTCCTGTCTCCCTGGTCTCCAGCCGCACTCCGTGCTCACCCGGCCTGTGACCGCACATTTCTATCTCTGGCACCCGACCCCGGGTGGAGTCTCCAAACCCAGCAGATCCCTGCGGTGCACTCCCGCGCGGCTCCCCCCCGGGGAGGAAGGGGAGTCTCCCCAGATCTGCCGCTTGTTGGGTCCCTGCTGGAGGAGCAGGGGCCCGACTGGGCCGCGGATCACGGTCAATGGCAACCCCGAGCTGAGAGCCCGCGCCTGGGCTCCGCCTCTGCAGCCGGCTTCCCTCCTCCGTTACCTGGGAGCTCTGCCGCCCTCAGGCACCCCCGGTCTTTCTGTGACCCCGAGGGTCCTGAGACCACACTGTCCCGGAGGGTTCCACCCCCCACTTAGCCACCAGAGTGACGTCCCTCAGCGGAGCAGACTTTTTAAAGTTCCGATTTTGTGCTCCGCGGCTCTATCACTTGCCAGAAGCGGCTGACGGAGGCCCCTCCCCCGCCATCTATCCTCCCGAATATCGCCACGGATTCACTTCTCTGCACGTCCTGCCTTCCAGAAAGTGGTCGCTTTTCTGATGAGAGAGTTGTTGCTATTCTTTTCTTCGATCTCCTGTTGAGTTTGTAGGTGTTCAGAATGGTTTGATCCCTATCCAGCTTAATTCCTGAGAGGAGACGAAATCCAGGTCTCCTACTCCTCCGCCATCTTGCTCTGCTCCCCATGATGATGCCAATTTTTAAAATCCACTTCCCTTCTAATTGGGATTTTAGTATTATAAACAATGCTGCGATAAACACCATTGTTTATGTGTCCTTTACACTAGAGTGAGAGATTCTCTGCTAAATTTCAGCATCAGAGTCAATTTGCAGGGTTAACTACACTAAATATTAATAAATTGTTCTGAAATAGGATGACACCATCTTCCACTTTCACCAGAACTGTCTGAGTGTCTCTCTGTTCCCCATGTCCACCCAAAACTTGGTGGTTTTATACCTTAATTTTATCTTTTCCCTTTACTGAAATATATGCTATGTACAACAGGATGCATAAAACATACATGGAATTTTTTTTTTCATTTTTCAAATTTTTATTTAAATTCTACTTAGTTAACATATAGTGTAATATTGTTTTCAGGAGTAGAATTGAGTGATTCATCACTTACATGTAACACCCAGTGTTCATCACAAGTGCCCTCCTTAATCCCCATCACCCAGGGACGCCTGGGTGGCTCAGTCGGGTAAGCAGCTGCCTTAGGCCGGGGTCCCCGCTCAGCGGGAAGCCTGCTTCTCCCTCTCTCCCCCTCTGCTTGTGCTCTCTCTGTCAAATAAATAAAATCTTAAAAAAAAAAAAATCCCCATCACCCATTTAGCCTATCCCCCACCCACCTCCCTTCAACTCTATCATTAAGAGTCTCTTATTGTTTGCTTCCCTCTCTCCTTTTTTTCTTCCCTTATGTTCATCTGTTTTGTTTCTTAAATTCCACATATGATATTTGTCTTTCTCTGACTTATTTCACTTAGCATGAGACTCTCTAGCTCCATCCACATTGTTGCAAATGGCAAGATTTCATTCTTTTTTGATGGTGGAGTAATAGTCCATTGTGTGTATGTATACATATACACACACACCTCTTCTTTAACGATTCATCAGTTGATGGACCTTTGGACTCTTTCCATAATTTGGCTATTGTTGATAATGCTGCTATAACATTGGGATGTGTGTTCCCTTCAAATTTGTATTTTTGTATCCTTTGGGTGAATACCTAGTAAGGCAATTTCTGGGTTTTAGGGTAGTTCTATTTTTAACTTTTTGAGGAACCTCCATACTGTTCTCCAGAGTGGCTGCACCAGTTTGTATTCCCACCAGCAGTGTAAGAGGGTTCCCTTTTCTCCACATCCTCACCAACATCTGTTGTTTCCTGTGTTGTTAATTTTAGCCATTCTGACAGGTGTGAGGTGGTATCTCATCATGGTTTTGATTTGTATTTCCCTGATGATGAGTGATGTTGAGCATCTTTTTATGTGCCTGTTAGCCATCTGTATGTCTTCTTTGGAAAAATATCTATACATGTCTTCTGTCCATTTCTTAACTGTATTATTTGTTTTTTGGGTGTTGAGGTTGATAAGTTCTGTATAGATTTTGGATCCTAGCCCTTTATCAGATATGTCATTTACAAATATCTTCTCCTATTCCATAGGCTGCCTTTTAAGTTTTGTTGGTTGTTTCCTTTGCTGTGCAGAAGCTTTTTATCTAGATTAAGTCCCAATGTTCATGTTTGCTTTTGTTTCCCTTGCCTCTGATGTGTGTAGTAAGAGTTGCTGTGGCTGAGGTCAAAGAGGTTTCTGCCTGTGTTCTCCTCGAAGATTTTGATGGTTTCCTGTCTCACATTTTGGTCTTTCATCCATTTTGAATTTATTTTTATGTATGGTGTAAGAAAGTGATCCAGTTTCATTCTTCTGCATGTTGCTGTCACATATATGCAATTTTAAATAATAATAATAACAAAAACATGAAATAAACATTTATATGCCCACACACCAATTAAGCAACTGAAGTTCACATTTCTCTCTTTCCCACCCTGCTGCACTATTCTGCCATTTGGCTTAATCAGTCTCTTACATTTTTTATAATTTCACCATATATATTTACAAACAAATAATACATTGTTTTATTAGGTTGTTTTTGAACTGCATATAAATTAGATAACAGTTTGCATTATTTTATACCTGGCTTCTTTTGCTCAATATTGTATTTTAAATTTGTCCATGTTGTTGAATATAGCTTTAGGTTATTTCTTTTCACTGCTCTTTGATATTTCACTCATAAATAGTATTGAACCACTTACTCTTCATTGATATTGGCTTAGGTCTAGTTTTTTATATTCATGTTTTTTGCTCATTTTTTCTTGTAATTTGTCATTGTCATAATGATCCTAAGGAATTCTTTACATTGTGGAAGATAGCCTCTAAAGAGGACTACCACCAGTGCTATCCTTACCTATTTCAAATGCTGTTGCATGCATCAAGAGGTGGAGTCTGTTTTCCCTCTCCTAGAATCTATGCTGGCCTGTGACTTACTTTGATCAGTAGCATGCAATGGAAATAATACTGTGACTGTCCCAGGTCTAGGTTTTAAGAGGCCTGGCAGCTTCCACTTTCCATCTTGACTTTATTTCATTCTTAGTCTTGAAAGATAGTTTAGCTGGGTATAGAAATCTAAGCTTAAATTTATTTTCTTTCAAGACTTTGAGGATACTATTTCACTATCTTTTGGCTTCATTGTTACTATGAGAAGTAAGCTGTTCCTCTAACTACCAGTCCTTAATATAATCCCTTTCCTAGCCTCAGTCCTGGATGCAATTTCACTATGCTATGTTTAGGTGAGAATTTCTTGTATTTATTTCATTTTATGTGTTTGCCATGTATGAATTTATTTATGTAACTATTTATATGTGATTTTATATATGCATGCATGTATGTATTGGGATTTGCTTGACTTCTTTAAACTGTGACTCATTCCTCTCATCATTTATGGAAGATTCTTACCATTATCTAAGAAAAAAAAAAAAATCATCTTCCTTAGTGTCTCTCTGCTTTCCTTCTAGGACTCCAATTAAATATATTGTAGAACTTTTCTCCTTATGCTTCATGTCTCATAATCTCTCACTACATTTTTTCTTTTTGTCTCTCCATGCTGCATTTGAATAACATCTTCTTAATATATCTTTGGCTATGTTTAATAGGGCATTAATCCCATCCATTGTTTTTAATTTCGGTTATTAAATTTTTATTTCTAGAAAATCGATTTGGTCGTTTTTCAAATATGCTGTCATTTTATAGTTGTTTATTACCTACAGATATTTTCAGTGCTGTCTTAGTTTTTCTAGACATAATAAGAATAGTTGTTTTGCAATCTTTATTTGATATTTCCAACATTTGACATCTTTACAGGTCCATTAGGCTCTCTTTCTTGTTCTGTTTTCTTAACCTAATGATTCATTGCTATGGGTCCAAATGTCCTTGTATACTTATTTATTGATTGTGTGCTCTCATTGTCCTTGAAAAATTATTTGTGAGGTCTCTATGAAGCCTACAATGACAGTAAATGCCTTCCTCCATAGATGGCTTGCATTTCCTTTGGTCAGTTACCTAGGAACTTTACCAATCAAAGAAAAATGTATTTTATTATATATATATATAATATATTTATTCATTAGTATTAACTTTATTAATATCAATTAATTCAATAATCAATTAATTAATATATATGTATATTTAGAGAGAGCACAAGTGGGGGTAAGGGTGGGCAGAGGGAGAGGGAGAGAGAGAGACTCTTAATCAGGCTCCAAGCTCAGCACAGAGCCCAGTACAGGGCTAAATCTCATGACTCTGAGATCATCACCTGAGCTGAAATCAAGAGTCAGTCACTTAACTGACTGAGCCACCAGGCACCCCAACCAATGAGGGAACAATTTAAACTAAATTTATAGTTAAATTTTTGTGGACTGCTCAGATGATGCAAATTTGGTTTGAAAATGCACACAAGGATTAGGAGGCATTATTTTTTTTCCTTCCATTATGTTCAATGCAAAAATGACTTTCTTTGTGACCCTGAGATTAGAAGATTTATTTCTGACTCATCCTTTCTCTAAATTTGTAGCTATATGGGGGTTTCCAGGATTATGACGAGAATCTCCTATTAGTTCTGGGCTTTAACTTATTCATTCCATACCCATAAGGTCCATCTGAAATGAAGTCCATCTTTTCTGAAATTATCAAATGATTTAAGGAGTGAGGCAACTTGAGTGCTCTGTTTACATCTCTGGTTCCCCTAGATTTTGATCCAGTAATTTCTTGCTACATAGATTTTAAGATTTAAAAAATATTTTAATTACCATTTGAAATTATTTTCAGTGGCAAGATTGGTCAAAATAATTTAGTCTGCCATATTTTAGGAAACAGAAATCCATTCATCAATTTTTAAAATTTCATTTAATATATTTTTCATATCCATATATTCAATTTGATATCTTTTCAGATCTGTTTGGAAAAAGGTTAGGTCTCTTGTTTATTATGTTTTATTTTCAAACCTTTCTTTTATTTCTTTATTAAACTAAAAAGATATTTATATTCTATATATTATCATTTGAATGTCTGAAATTATTACAGATCTGATAGTTAAGATTGTTGTTCCTACTGACACTCACAAAATCTTATTTTCATGTGTACTTAATAATTTTTTCAATAGGAACTAATTTCCTTGGAATTTTATCAGAAGTAACTTGAGGTCTAGTTTAAAATATATTTCACTGGAGAGACTTGTGTTTACTTCTTCCAGGCCCTTTGGGATGCTTCCAACCTGGCATGACTAAATTGAATTTTCAGCTTGCTATTTTGTGGGTCATGCAAATAGTGTGAATTTCACCCACAGCTATGAGTATGGGCTTATAATTGGCAAATTTCAGGGGAGGATCTTTTTCTACTCTTGTCTGGGTAGTGGTTAATCCACATAGCTCTTCCTTAATGGGTGCATTTTTCTTGTTTGCCTTGTGAGCTTGTCATACATTACAGGTCCTTACTTAATGGAGGGGCCTCTGACTTCAATTCTCACCTTGTCTGGGACTCAAGCTTTCTCTCCTGTTCTCCCCTAAAACTCAGCCCAAAGCCCACCAGAAATTGGCACATCTTTCAAGCCAAACCCAACTCACACTACTTTAACTTTGGAGAACTGTACTTTCCCTTTTTATCCATGATTATCTGTCTTACTTCCTTCTTCCTCATTCATGCTATAAGAAAAGATTTTTCACATATTTTATCTTTCATTTTTATACGTGTTATGTTAGAAGGTATTTCTCTACACATTGGGGGGATGTATTCTGGAAAACAGAACTCATCATACCTTTTTAACCTCCCTGTCCAATTCCTTCCTTACTCTGCCTGATCCTCCTCAATGCTCATTTTTATATCCCATTCATCATGCTTACATAGATTCCATACTCAAGAAATGTTTAATGAAGGAAATTATTGCTGAATGGTAAAAGAAAATATGTTATTTCTTTTTTCCAAATGGATAACACTACCAGCAAAAGATTAATATTTGAAAAATAACTTCCTTGACTAGTTTTTAATTTTTAACTTTATATATATTATTTCATTTGCAAAATGACAAGTATCTCAATTTATGAATTATACAACATATTCTATTGTTTTGTGTGTGTTAACATGAAGTTGCATATGACCTTAAAATTTAATCTGTAAAATTCATAAATATATATCTAGGTTCCTTAATTTATTATAATCTTACCAGTCTTCCCTTTATCAACATAGTTACTGGATAGTATTGTGGTTTTAAGCAAGAGCTGCTTACAAAATCTAAATGAGTTTTTTTGGCGACAAATGGTAGAAAATTTGGTGTGATCCACTGACTTAACACTATTAATCTCAGGTTAAGATTTAAAAAATATTTTAATTACCATGTGAAATTATTTTCAGTGGCAAGATTGGTCAAAATAATTTAGTCTGCCATATTTTAGGAAACAGAAATCCATTCATCAATTTTTAAAATTTCATTTAATATATTTTTAATATCCATATGAAATAGCCTTCAAATATTAGTAGAAATGTAACTTATGCTCAGTATTATTTTACTAAGTATTATTTTACTATTCAGTATTATTTTACTATTTTACTATTATGCCAGTATTATTTTACTAAGACCTAAGTATGCATGAAGATTTTCCAATAAGATGCCTACATCTCAGACAAAATTCTGAGTGGGTGGTAGGTTTTTAAGAGGTGAGAGTAATGTATAATGACATACTTCTTTTCGCTCAGAAACCTAAAGGAACCATGATCAATGCCTTCAACTCCCAGGAGTAAGTGAGGAATAATAGAATGTCCACCTTGGAAAATTGGATAGGCTGTATAATACAGAAGACACTATGGAGCCATTACAGAGGTTCCTGAAGTCATTATTCCCAGAAAATGATGAGGATCTAAAGCAAGGTCCTTGGGAATTACTGTCAGAGATACCCTTTCCAAGGTTATCAAAACTCTTGAATCCGTATATCTTAATTCAACACTCACAATCTATATTTACACAAACTAGGGATCTTTTTTCAAGTAATTAGAATTTAAAAATAAAACTTTCAATGTATTTGTTTGAAAAGGACAAGTTAAGCAGAATTATGTTATAACAGAAGCTTCTAAATGGAAATTAGATGAGCCAGGGTGACTTTAGCTAATTATTATGTTTCCCCACTCTTAGTTGGGACATGGGTGCTGCCTTGCTAGCCATTTTCTAAAATAAGAAACACATAACTCTTTCTAGAGCCCTACGATCTGATGAGTATGAATTCAGTGCTAAGCAGAACATTTCAAGTTCGTACAATTTGCATTAGTGGGGACACTACTTGATGACAGTCTAATGGGAATTAGCTCAAGATCTGGCTTGTCATTTCACTAAACCTTAATCTTTCAGGCAGATGTGTTTGTCTCTCTGTATTAAAAAAAAAAAAAAAAAAAGAACTTCTACACCATCATCTCCTTCAGAAGCAAAAAAAAAAGCTTATAAAAACAAGGATATTTTAAGACAGGGGTACTTGACTTTTCCTGCCTAAGTGAGAATTTCCTGTCGAGAGAGTTGACAAAGTGGGTTTGAGACAGCTTTCCTGTAATTAATTTTCTTTGTGTGTGAATTTAATACTGATGCAAAGGTGTTACTCATTTGACAACTCCAAGGTTTAATGTCTAACCATCCAACGGGAAAGGAAGAACACGACTACCCAGAATTCCTCATTAATTAGCTTCAATCCTCACTCCATGATACTCATCCACTCATCTAAAACTGCTAATTGTTATCAATTGGATGATTTTCAGAACGCATTCAATACCTCAGAAAATGTAACTCATTTTACATTGCTTGTTGAACATCTCAGTGACAAGAAATGTTCTTATTTATGACTCTGGGCCAGATTTGAACTTCTAGTTAAACAGAATGGTAGCATCATGTAGCACAGAAAGCATTGAACTTGAAATAACAATGACTGGATTCTTGTTCTACCTGATTGTGGATAAAATAAATAACCTGAGGGCTATGAGTCTTAATTTCTTCAATGACAAAATACAGATAAAGTCAAAGTCTTTCCTAGTGCCAAGAAAGAAAGAAAGAAAGAAAGAAAGAAAGAAAGAAAGAAAGAAAGAAAGAAAGAAAGAAAGAAAGAAAGAAAAACAGACACTGTGATTTCCAAGGCACCAAAATCTACGGTTTGAGGTGATAGTCTAAGATTGAAAGCTATGTATTTTGGAATATCAGAAACATTGTGTGAAATATCTCTCCACTTTAGTTTTTAAGAGTCGAAGAGAAAATAAAAACTTGGAAATACCTACATTTATTTTCTCCTTCTACTCAACGCTTGGCTTTTACAGTGAAATGGACTGAGATATTTGAGAATATAAAGGGTTTTGGATGAGTGAACGTTGAGTGACTGAAGCTCTCAGGAAAGAATTTAAAAGATCTCAAAGCCATGCAGCCATGTTATATAAACATTATTTGAACTGGACCATCCTGTCCATACCACTGGCACCACGATTGAGTTAAGTGAAATTTTATCCCCAAATTGGGAAGGTGTTCTGAGTTTGTTCGTCTGTTCTTCTGTTCTTTCTCAAAAACCTTATGGGAAAATCAAGGTACTGTAGATAATTGTGTCAAGTGTTAAGAAAAGCCTAACTAGACCATAAAGACTTTAATTTCAGTCAATTTTATCAAAACTGCAGCCCTAACCTCAAAGTGATTCCTAAGGAAAACACCAGTTACATTAATTTTTCCAGATGTTCATCCCTTTGGACTCCAGGGAAATGTATTCTTCTTTCATTTTTCCCTTCCTTTTTATTTATTATTTTTTATTAAGATTTTCTTTATTTATTTGACAGAGAGAGACACAGCGAGAGAGGGAACACAAGCAGGGGGAGTGGGAGAGGGAGAAGCAGGCTTCCCGCAGAGCAGGGAGCCCAATGTGGGGTTCCATCCCAGGACTCCAGGATCATGACCTGAGCAGAAGGCAGACGCTTAATGACTGAGCCACCCCAGGCACCCCATTTTTCCCTTCCTTTTTAAAGAAAAGATGGTAGGTAAAAGGAAAGGGGCATAGTTACATCTCTTTCTAACTTCTGAAATCCCAAAGACTCTTTCTCTGCCAGCCTATTATAGTTGTCATGAAAATGCATTTACTTATCTTTTATGCATGCCTCCCCTGCCCCACCAACTAAAATAAAGTGTGTATTTATTTTTCTGGAAATATCCAGAGTGGCCCTGGCTAAGCTTCAAATCTATTTTTCTATATGCCGTGGCTTTAAATTTTGCTGTCTGTACTTGGCAAAAAGAGATAACTCGGGTAAGCTCAACAATAACTGAACTTGAAAAAAATGCAAGGGCAACTGACGGTCTAAAAGTCAAATTATGATTCTTATTTGATGAATTGTAAAACCCTGTGATGGTGCTCATCCATTCCAGCATTTCTATTTCTCATAGTTTGAAATAATTGCTCTGAATGAGTTGTTTGTACCCCAGCCTTAAACAAGAAAAGTACATCATTTCCATTGGCATGCTGTGCTATACCAAATGTTAAGAGCTCATCCTTTCATTTTAAGTATTTCTGAAACATTATTGTTTCATACTGGTTTTACTGACACCACCGTCCTTGGGTGGAAAAATAGATGTGTCTTCACCTGTGTTTTAATGAAACCATTTGCTATGAATATTCGCGATTCAACATATCTGCCCAGAAGAGGCCTTGGGAAGTCATCTTCTGCATTCATCATCTTTGAAACAGTCATTTACACTACCTCGGAAAAATGTCTTTAAGTCATCTTTTCTTTAAGGAATTTAGCTGCTTCTCTGAGCACCAGTCCAACCTCTCAAATCGTCTTCCTACATCAAACTTGAATCCTTGCCGCCATCTTTATACTCATTTCTTCTTATATGAAAGAAAGTCATCCAAGTTTTTATTCATCCATATGGCTACTTTAATTTTAATTTTAAAAGATATATAGATAGATATATAGATAGATAGATAGATAGATAGATAGATAGATCCCAATTACAAGGAAAATCATGTACCCATATCTCAAATAGAATTGTTTAGTAAAAGCAAACACACAAACAGGCATGTGTAATCACAATATTTGATTTCTCTTTTCAACTTTAGCACACTTCAGCAGGGTTGCTTCGGGCAAGTTGTCCGATGCCTCTGGACCCACACCATTTGACAGCTGATTTGGCTTTTTTCTCTAGGGCTTCACATATAAAGATTTTCCTTTTTGGAATAAAAACATTGATCCCTGAAATTAAAACACTCATGTCTGTTTTTAACTAGCTGTACTGTAGTACAGATTTGGTTCTTCAGTCCTGGTCATTACATTGTCCCTTTTTAGTCCCTATTAAGTTATGAAAATACTGTTTCCATCCATGCATGTTCCTTCTTCACGTTGCCTGGACAAGGGTGAGAGTTGAAAGGAATCGTGAAACAAAAACTGAAACAGCAGTGGCCTGCAGCAGTGAGAAAACTCTAGGAAGTTGCTTGGACTCTAGTTGAAATGACTTCTGTTTGTGAGAGGTCATGGAGAGGTCTGTGTGAATCACCAGGCTGAGGAATAAAAAGTGATTGCTGATACCTTCACCAAATGAATTGCTGACTTCCTGGCACCCACCCCAGTCTTCACTAGAAGAACCAAACTGACTAGAAAAGGAACTTTGACATAAATACTGTCAGAATGTCTACTCCAGTATGCTTCGGTCACGGGCTTCTAAGCAAATATCCAGGCTGATTAGCCCTTCCGGGTTTAAAGTAATACTGGGATCCAACACGTCTCTGGCATTTAAAGCATGCATCCTGAAACTTAAGGGACAAAGCTAGCACATGGCTCCAAATGCCCCCTCACACATTGTCTGCTCCAAAATAAGTCTTTAGTTTGGAGGTAGAGGCAGACAGCTGTGTTGTCTGCTTGCACATGGGCCCAGCCCACACCCATTTTATAGTGTAGGACAGGCTTCTTCTTTTTTTTTAATTTTATTATTTTTTAATTTTTAAATTAATTAATATTTATTTATTTATTTATTTATTTATTTATTTGGACAGGCTTCTTATGAGCCTCTGACACCGAGACTCTTGAACATTACCACCACCACCACCACCACCCCCAAAACGCACATCCATGCCCAATTTTGCCTTCCCAAGGTCCTCTGACCCACAGAAGGGGGTCCTAAGCTGTCCTAAGCTGTCCAGAAAAATTTTTGTACCACCTTACTCTACAGAAATGTTTATTAGTGAGTAGGACTAGAGGTACACAGATCTCTTCCCCTGTCCCTGTTAAAATTGCACTGGATTTCTGGTGTATCTGAAGTATGGTACCCTGGCCTTGGTTCAGTGTTGGATTTGATGCTCGCCCCAGGTCTTCTCGCAGCTGAATCTGATTTCCGAAATTAAGCCAAAAATTGCCTCTCCCTGCTCTTTGCCGCATCTCCTGTGAGAAGGAAGACCATTCTCAGCAATCAGACTGTCGACATGTCGACATTCCAGAAAATGTCGACATCACTCTGAAGGGACGCGCAGTTATTGTGAAAGGCCTCAGAGGAACACTGCGAAGGGACTTCAATCACATCAATGTAGAATTCAGTCTTCTTGGAAAGAAAAAGAAGAGGCTCCGAGTTGACAAATGGTGGGGAAATAGAAAAGAGCTGTCTACTGTTCGCACTGTCTATAGTCACGTACAGAACATGATCAAGGGCGTTGCACCGGGCTTCCGTTACAAGATGAGGTGTATGCTCACTTCCCCATCAACGTTGTTATTCAGGAGAATGGTTCTCTTGTTGAAAGCCAAAATTTCTTGGATGAAAAATGTATCCACAGAGTTCTGATGAGGCCAGGTGTTGCTTATTCTGTATCTCAAGCCCATAAAGATGAGTTAATTCTTGAAGGAAATGACATTGAACTTGTATGAAACTTAGCTGCTTTGATTCAGCAAGCCACAACTGTTAAAAACAAGGATATCAGAAAATTCTTGGTTGGTATCTATGTTTCTGAAAAAGGAACAGTTCAGCAGGCTGATGAATAAGATCTGAATTGTCCATCTACAGAAACAGCAAGATGCCAGATGATTTTTCAGACTTATTTGTGACATTTTAAAGATGCAATAAAAGCTATACTAATTTGGGAAAAAAAATTTTCTCTCCCTCTCAGTTCTGATCTCACTGGATATTGGCATCCACCTTCCACAACTGACCCGTGGTCATGGATGGCTTAGTTAAGCATGCTTCCCTTAGTTAGGGTGTTTCTCTCTGTTATTTTTTTAGCTTTTTGTGCTTAAAGTCCCAAGAGGGCTTTACAGAGTAGCTTTTTCTGAAAATCTACAGGCTAGAGAGAAAGTTCGACTCTAAGTTAGCCATCGGTCTGAGTTTTCTCATTCCACCGTGGATGAAAATGTAAAGGCACCTTCGTTATTAGTTTGGGGGAAGAAGAGTTTCAATCCAGTCAATGTTAAGCAGCTAGTGTTCTGGAAAATGAACCTTAGGAAACTTTTCTCACCATCATGAGCTGAGCCAACCTGATATGCTGTGGGAAAGGACAGCATATTACTCTGGGTAAATGAGAAGCACACAGAAAATAAAATTGTTAGGTTTTGCTTGGAATTGAAAATTGTTGAAGGTTGAAGACTTTAATGTAGGGAGTTTATCAACAGCGGCAGAATCAGTGGTTTTATCAGACTAGCAGTAAGGTCTGCAAAAAGGCACTTCCTGCTGATGAAATTATATAGCTAGAGATTTGGATCCAGATTTTATACTCAGGAAGTCCTTAAAAACTTGTTTGCTGTTGTCATGCTGAGGGAATTAATAGATGAGACATTAACCACTAAAATTTTTGAAGGAACTCCCCAATATAACATTTACTAAAAGAGCAGAGTGTCCCTCTATTTCATAATAAAATATGGAACACCTCATTTTCTACCAAGGCCATTTGCAACAGTTTCTGAAGCAATGTTTCACATGAAGGAGATGTCTAGTAAATGTGTGAACTATGCCTTTATATTAAACTTGATTTATTACCTGTAAAAGGAAAAGAGAACAAGTGACTATAAGTCAAACTCAGGTTGGAAAAAATTATTCCTGTTACATATATTTGGTATTTGTTAATATAGTATAGAATCATGTAGACTTCCATACTGAGATACCGTTCGAATTGTTTCGTATTTGTTAAAGGGAACAAATAAGAGATCATCTAGAGATTTACATTTTACCCTTCAGAGGATTAATTTGGTTTTTACATTTTTTGTTGATTCTCATGAAAATATTTATTACACAATCATCAAATATTTATCGAGAAATTGTTGCATATTGAAATTAGGGGGGAAACAGGAAGAGAATTGGTAAAAGTATAAACTTTCACATATAATCGTCTGAGGATCTAATGCATAACATGGTGACTATAGTTGATAACACTTGAAAAAAGACAAAATTGTATAAGGTGGGAAAAAATAAAATGATCAGACTTGTTTTAATGGATTCATTAAATTCAGTGGTCTATTCTTGTAGCTACTGGACATTTGTGCTATATATTAAGCATTTGAGAAATTATGGAGTTGAGCACATTTCTCATACTTCAATTAATACCAGAACTAAGTCCCAGCCCTCAAAAATGTCAGAATATTCTAGAAGAGAGAGAGATATAAAACAATAAGCATAATGTTGCATGATACATTTATATTACAAATATGCCCAAAATGTTAAGAAATGTCAGACGAAATGCTCAGAAGAGGACAGTTAACTCAGCCAAAGAACTTCCCCAAAGGAGATGATTCTTCAAATAGATCTTAAAGGAATCACAATGGGAAATAAGTTTATCCCAGACAAAGGGAAGGCAGAGAGACCAAGACATTCAAAACTACAAACTAGAGGAGTTGGACTGGACAGTTTGTACAAATACAGTGAGAAATTTGGTTAGAATGGTGTGCTGACACCAGAATATTAAGGACTCCTTGTAAGTCTAAACTTTATGCTCATATCAGTTAGGAACATAAAGGATTTAAAACAAAAGCACAAGAATTTAATAGAAATTTTGGCTGAAAACAGTATGGAGGACAAACTGAAAGAAGCTAAACTGGGGCTAGGAGAATAGATAAAATGAGACACTCAGAAGAATTTGGTAACTTTTAACCATTTATTCTTATTGCTATATAATACCTACAAGACAAGAAAATTCATGAACCAGAATCTAACTTTAGCTATGTGCTAGCTTAAGTCCTTTGCTGGCTTGAGTAGTTGGTGGGGATTGACTGTGTATGCAATTTGCCCCAAAGACCTGAGGACTATCCTTATGTCTCTGCCATGAATTGCTAAATAAATTCATTTCAGATGCATTTTGGGAAATTTTAAGAATCATTATAAAAAAATCATCATTTATCTCTAGAAAATAATAACTGGAAGAAAAATACTTCATTCTCATTAAAATATTCATTTTGGCAAGATGAATTCACAAATTTTTCTTCCTTGCTAAGGAATATCCATTGTCCTACCTTCAGATGTTCTACGAACATTAAATTACTTATTGCAAAAGTGTTTCTGTGATTACATAAGATAGTTAGAATAATCTCTAATAGAACTACAGCCAAGCACATCTCTAATGTCATTCTATACATGGTTATATTGATTTAACTTTACACTGTCGAGTCAGACCAACAGGTTAAAATCTGTTTTTCTATGCATTAGCTGTATAATCTTCAGCCACTTATTAACCTCTCAATGCCTTTGTTTACTTAACACTAAAATTAATGCAACAAATGACCAGTAAATTTTATGTAAGTATTCACTAAGATACCCTATGTCAGGTACTTAGTACAGTACCAAATAAATACTCAGTAAGCACCCAATAATAAGTCTTAATTTTTATTAGCATTGGAGGGTAGAATTTTGCTTGGAAAAAATTCATTAAAAATAGAAAGAAGAGAGAGGAAAAAAGATGGAGGAGTAGGGGACCCTATTTCAACTCGTCCCGGAATTGAGCTGGATATCTACCAGACCACTCTGAGCACCCACAAAACCAGCCTGAGATGTAAGAAGATCTGGATCTCTACAAACAATATCGCAGGCGGTTGGTTTTGAGGTACGAAGCGGAGAGCCGTGATTCTGTGGGCAGATATTGGAGGATAAACGGCAGCGGGAGGGAGGCTGGCTGTGGGGATCCTACACGCCCGGTGAGTGACAGCCTCACACACTGCGGACGGCACAGACTCGCAGATCGGTAGCTTCGGGAAAGGACTTTAGGGCAGCCCCCGGGGTGGAGGACCAGACCGGCGGGGTCGCGCGCGCGAACTGCAGCCCCCTGGACAGAAATCGGAGTGGCGGTCACGTGCACGCGAACTGCAGCCTCCGAGCTGGAAACCCGGTGCACCAGGGTTGCGCCAGTGAACTGCAACCCCCGGGAGTGGAAACCCTAATCGGCGGAGTCACCCGTGCGCGAATTGGGAGCGGCTGGCGGTTTTAGAAGCACAAAGGGCAGACATGCCCCAACCTGGAGGCAGGACTGGGAGCGCTGCGGAGGGGCGCACAACCCAGGACGCTGCAGTTTATAGCAGCACGGACAGAAACGGAGACGGTGTGGCCTGGAGAGCTCACTGAAGAACAGACTGAGTGAGGTCTCTCTGCTCTGAGGCAGAGGGTTGGAAACGGTCTCTTCTGCTCTGACTCGCAGAACAGACACGGAAAGGCGCCAGGGAAAGGCGCCAGAGAACAAAAGCCCCAAAGACTGATTCCCACTGAGCCCATCCCCCGCCACAGGGGCGCAGGGCAACTCCGCCCAAACAGGGTGGCCTGAGTAACTGCGCGGCAGGCCCCTCCCGCAGAAGACAGGCTGGGAAAACAAGAAGCCAGCAACCCTAAGGTCCCAAGAAAACAGGTGCATCTTGCTTGGGTTCGGGTCAATAATTTGGACTCTATACATTCCCTCAAACACCCATCAACAGAATGACTCGGAGGAGGAGCCCCCAAAACAGAAAAGACTCAGAGATTATGACTTATGCTGCAGATTTACAAATGGATGCAGATATAACCAAGATGTCAGAGATGGAATTCAGGCTAGCAATTGTGAAGACAATGGCTAGAATGGAGAAATCAATTAATGGCAACATAGAGTCTTTAAGGGCAGAAATAAAAGGTGAATTGGCAGAACTTAAAAATGCTATCAATGAGATCCAATCCAATCTAGATAATCTAACAGCTAGGGTAACTGAGACAGAAGAGAGAATAAGCGATCTGGAAGACAGTATAATAGATAAAAAGGGAAAAGAGGAAGCTAGGGAAAAACAACTCAGAATCCATGAAAATAGAATCAGAGAAATAAGTGACACCATGAGGCATTCCAATGTCAGAATCATTGGAATCCTGGAGGGAGTGGAGAGAGAGAGAGGGCTAGAAGATGTATTTGAGCAAATCATAGCTGAGAACTTCCCTAATCTGGGGAATGAAACAAACATTCGAGTCCTAGAGGCAGAGGACCCCTCCCAAGATCAAGGAAAACAGGCCAACACCCTGGCATGTAATAGTAAAACTCGCAAATCTTAGAACCAAGGAAACCATCTTAAGGGCAGTTAGGGGGAAGAGAGTCCTTACATACAGAGGGAGGAACATCAGAATAATGTCAGACCTATCCACAGAGACCTGGCAAGCCAGAAAGGCCTGGCAAGACATATTCAGGGTACTAAATGAGAAGAACATGCAGCCAAGAATACTTTATCCGGGAAGGCTTTCATTTAGAATGGATGGAGAGATGCAGAGCTTCCACGACCGGCAGAAGTTGAAAGAATATGTGACCACTAAGCCGGCCCTGCAAGAAATATTAAGGGGGGTTCTATAAAAGGAGAAAGACCCCAAGAGTGATCTACAACAGAAATTTACAGGGACAATCTATAAACACAACGTCTTCACAGGCAACATGATGACAATTAATTCGTATCTTTCAATAATCACTCTCAACGTGATGGCCTAAATGTTCCCATAAAATGGCACAGGGTTGCAGATTGGATAAAAAGACAGGACCCATCCATATGCTGTCTACAAGAGACTCATTTTTAACGTAAAGATACATCCAGACTGAAAGTGAAGGGATGGAGATCTATCTTCCATGCCAGCGGACCTCAAAAGAAAGCTGGGGTAGCAATTCTTCTATCAGACAAATTAGATTTTAAACTAAAGTCTGTAATAAGAGACACAGAAGGACACTATATCATTCTTAAAGGGTCTATCCAACAAGAAGATCTAACAATTGTAAATATCTACACCCCCAACATGGGAGCAGCCATCTACATAAGCCAACTGTTAACCAAAATAAAGAGTCATATTGATAACAATACGTTAATTGTAGGAGACCTCAATACTCCACTCTCAGCAATGGACAGATCATCTAAGCAGAAAATCAACAAGGAAACAAGAGCTTTGAATGATACTTTGGACCAGATGGACCTCATAGATATTTACAGAACATTCCATCCTAAAACAACAGAATACTCATTCTTCTCGAGCGCACATGGAACTTTCTCCAGAATAGACCACATACTGGGTCACAAATCAGGTCTCAACCGATACCAAAAGATTGAGATTATTCCCTGCATATTCTCAGACCACAATGCTCTAAAACTGGAACTCAATCACAAGAAAAAAATTGGCAGAAATTCAAACACTTGGAAGCTAAAGACCACTCTGCTCAAGAATGTTTGGGTCAACCAAGAAATCAAAGAAGAACTTAAACAATTCATGGAAATCAATGAGAATGAAAACACATCGGTCCAAAACCTATGGGATACTGCAAAGGCAGTCCTAAGGGGGAAATACATAGCCATCCAAGCCTCACTCAAAAAAAAAAAAAATAGAAAAATCCCGAATTCACCAACTAACTCTACACCTTAAAGAACTAGAGAAAAAGCAAGAAACGACGCCTAAGCCATGCATTAGAAGAGAAATAATTAAAATTAGAGCAGAAATCAATAAATTAGAAACCAGAAACACAGTAGATCAGAGCAACGAAACTAGAAGTTGGTTCTTTGAAAGAATTAATAAGATTGATAAACCACTGGCCAGACTTATCCAAAAGACGAGAGAAAGGACCCAAATTAATAAAATTATGAATGAAAGGGGAGAGATCACAACTAACACCAAGGAAATAGAAACAATTATTAGAAATTATTATCAACAACTATATGCCAATAAACTGAGCAATCTGGATGAAATGGAGGCCTTCCTGGAAACCTATAAGCTGCCAAGACTGAAACAGGAAGAAATTGACAATCTGAATAGGCCAATAACCAGTAACGAGATTGAAGCAGTGATCAAAAACCTCCCAAAAAACAAGAGTCCACGGCCTGATGGATTCCCTGGGGAATTCTACCAAACATTCAAAGAAGAAATAATACCTATTCTCCTGAATCTGTTTCAAAAAATAAAAACAGAAGGAAAACTTCCAAACTCATTCTCAGAGGCCAGCATTACCTAATCCCCAAACCAGGCAAAGACCCCATCAAAAAGGAGAATTTCAGACCGATATCCCTGATGAATATGGATTCCAAAATCCTCAACAAAATCCTAGCTAATAGGATCCTACAATACATTAAAAAGATCATCCACCATGACCAAGTGGGATTTATCCCTGGGATGCAACGGTGGTTCAACATTCGCAAATCAATCAATGTGATAGAACACATTAATAAGAGGAGGGAGAAGAACCATATGGTCCTCTCAATTGATGCAGAAAAAGCATTTGACAAAATACAACATCCTTTCCTGATTAAAACTCTCCAGAGTATAGGGATAGAGGGAACATTCCTCAAGCTCATAAAATCCATCTATGAAAAACCCACAACGAATATCATCCTCAGTGGGGAAAAGCTGAGAGCATTTCCCTTAAGATCAGGAACACGTCAAGGATGCCCACTCTCACCACTATTGTTCAACATAGTACTAGAAGTCCTAGCAACAGCAATCAGACAACAAAAAGAAATAAAAGGCATTCAAATTGGCAAAGAAGAAGTCAAACTCTCTCTTTTCGCAGACGACATGATACTGTATGTGGAAAACCCAAAAGACTCCACCCCCAAATTACTAGAACCCATCCAGCAATTCAGTAATGTGGCAGGATACAAAATGCACAGAAATCAGTTGCTTTCTTATACACTAACAACGCAACTGTAGAAAGAGAAATTGAAGAAACGATTCCATTTACAATAGCACCAGAAACCATAAGATACCTCAGAATAAACCTAACCAAAGAGGTAAAGGATCTATACTCTAGGAACTACAAAACACTCATGAAAGAAATTGAAGAAGACACAAAAAGATGGAAAAATATTCCATGCTCATGGATCGGAAGAATAAACATTGTTAAAATGTCTATGCTACCCAGAGCAATCTATACCTTCAATGCCATCCCGATCAAAATTCCAATGACATTTTTCAAAGTGCTGGAACAAACAATCCTAAAATTTGTATGGAACCAGAAAAGACCCCAAATTGCCAAGGAGATGTTGAAAAAGAAAAACAAAGCTGGGGGCATCATGTTGCCCGATTTCAAGCTATATTACAAAGCAGTGATCACCAAGACAGCATGGTACTGGCACAAAACAGACATACAGACTAATGGAACAGAATAGAGAACCCAGATATGGACCCTCAACTCTATGGTCAAATAATCTTTGACAAAGAAGCAAAAAATATGCAATGGAAAAAAAGACAGTCTCTTCAATAAATGGTGCTGGGAAAATTGGACAGCCACATGCAGAAGAATGAAACTTGACCATTCTCTAACACCACTCACAAAGATAAACTCAAAGTGGTTGAAAGACCTCAATGTGAGACAGGAATCCATCAAAATCCTAGAGGAGAACATAGGCAGTAACCTCTTTGACATCGGCCACAGCAACTTCTTTCAAGATACATCTCCAAAGGTAAGTGAAACAAAAGCAAAAATGAACTTTTGGGACTTCATCAAGATAAAAAGCTTCTGCACAGCAAAGGAAACAGTCAACAAAACAAAGAGGCAACCCAGAGAATGGGAGAAGATATTTGCAAATGACACTACAGATAAAGGGCTGGTATCCAAAATCTATAAAGAACTTCTCAAACTCAACACCCAAAAAACAAATAATCAAGCCAAAAAGTGGGCAGAAGACATGAACAGACACTTCTCTGAAGAAGACATACAAATGGCTAACAGACACATGAAAAAATGTTCATCATCATTAGCCATCAGGGAAATCCAAATCAAAACCACACTGAGATACCACCTTACACCAGTTTGAATGGCCAAAATGGACAGGGAAAGAAACAACAAATGTTGGAGAGGTTGTGGAGAAAGGGGAACCCTCTTACACTCTTGGTGGGAATGCAAGTTGGTACAACCACTTTGGAAAACAGTGTAGAGGTTCCTCAAAAATTTAAAAATAGAGCTACCCTATGACCCAGCAATTGCACTCCTGGGTATTTACCCCAAAGACACAGATGTAGTGAAAAGAAGGGCCATATGCACCCCAATGTTCACAGCAGCAATGTCCGCAATAGCCAAGCTGTGGAAAGAGCCGAGATGCCCTTCAAGAAATGAATGGATAAAGAAGATGTGGTCCATATATACAATGGAATATTACTCAGCCATCAGAAAAGATGAATACCCAACTCTTACATCAACATGGATGGGACTGGAGGAGATTATGCTAAGTGAAATAAGTCAAGCAGAGAAAGTCAATTATCCTATGGTTTCACTTATTTGTGGAACATAAGGAATAACATGGAGGACATTAGGAGAAGGAAGGGAAAATGGGCGGGGGGAATTGGAGGGAGAGATGAGCCATGAGAGACTATGGACCTGAGAAACAAACAGGGTTTTAGAGGGGACGGGGGAGGGGGTATTGGTTAGCCTGGTGATGGGGATTAAGGAGGGCATGTACTGCATGGAGCCCTGGGTGTTATACGAAAACAATGGATCATGGATCACTACATCAAAAACTAATGATGTATTGTATGGTGACTAACATAACATAATAAAATTAAAAACTACAAAAAAAAAAAAATAAAAATAGAAAAAAAAGCTGTGTTTTTACAGCAAGGAATTGACCAAGCATTAGAGCCCACTGAGAAATATTGACTTAGAGAAAAATTAGAAATCTTACCTACAGTTAGCTTCACACATGTTTTACCATTGAAGAAATTACCTCATTGTAGAAAAAACAACAGTCAAATCCCTAAAGATAAAATTATCTGAATTCACATTATTTTTGAAATGTTAAGACCACAACTATTAATCAAGGAATATGAACATCTTCTTCAATATTTCTAAGAAGTAGTAAGAATATTACAATTCAATCTAAGAAAGACAAAATAAATAAAAAGAAAAATAGAAATAATTCTCCAGTGTTATAGTTGAGCTCCTCGACAGAAATCATTTAAAGAATTTAATTCTACACTCGGTTATTTTTTTAAAACATTTCTATACCTATGATATTTCAATTACTATTTAATGAAAATGTATATAAACCATGAATTCATAATACAGTTAATACAAAAAAGCTTATATTTTCACCATTTAAATGTAAGGAATTCTGTAAACATAAACAGCTATACAAAAATGTATTTATTTACTTTCTGTTTAATTATGAAAATTCTCTAGCAAACATGGTAGAATAAATCTAATCAACATAAACAATTTCTTTATAGGAGAAAAAGATTGTCGTTTTGCAACATTAGCACCTTTTTAGTTTCCTTGGTCCTGGAGTTCTAAATTATAATTATTGCATCATATACAGTACACGGGATTAATTTTTATAACTGTTTCGTGCTTCACAGGCAAGACATGCAAATAAATAACAGTGGCCTTCTCAGAAGCAAAGGGCCGCATAGTTAACAAAGTTCCAGACTTGAAAGAAAAGCTTCCTAACATGAAATTTAATATAATAGGGAATTGCATTTTAATAAATGTGCAGAACAGTCTCCTGTGGAAGCAGATTTATTTGTGTACCTGCACAGGATCACTTATTTACGATAGTTTACAGTACATTTGCCAAAAGCTACATCATAGTAATGCGATTCTACTTCACACTTATATACGAGTTTTTTAAGTGATATTCAAACAGGGTTGTTATTCCTGTCCCAATACACACTAAATGACGCCTACACACAAAAATAAACAGGAGTGACTTTCCCTCAGTTGCAAACTTCTCCAAGCTGCCCCAAAAACACGGACGTGTTAACTCCTTTTGCCCAGTGGAAGGACCACAGTGGTTTCGCTGTATCTGAGACCATCTGAGAGTCATATTAATAGGATTTTTTTGCAGGCAGGGATCCAGAATCATTCAGAAGCTGCCATTCTCCACCTTGGCAACCGCAACGTCAATTGCAGGTAATTGTCATATGGCTCTTCCCAATCTCTCCTAAATCATGAGAATGCCTTCTGTTATCACTAAGCTGTTGTTGCTTGTTGCATAAAGCACTTTCTCTTGGGGCGCCTGGGTGGCTCAGTCGGTTAAGCATCTGACACCTGATTTCGGCTCAGGTCATGATCTCAGGGTTGTGGGATCCTGCAGGCATGGGGCTCTGCACTCAGCGGGGAGTCTGCTTGAGATTCTTGAGATTCTTTCCCTCTGCCACCCCCCACCCCAACTCTCTGTCTCTCTGTCAAATAAAAATATAAATTAAAAAAAAAAAAGCACTTCCTCTTGAAAATAAAAATTCACTTGAGCAAAGAAGACGTAACGAGCAATCTCTCTATCCGGAGTCAGGTGGAGAGCAGGAATCCTGCTTTGTGGTGACTGCCGAAGCACAAACGGGTCTGGATACTTCCCAAGCCCAAATACGTGGGAAGGAGCCTGCTTCCATTGTTCAGAGAGACCGACATTTTGAGGACAGCTGAAGGTTTTGAAACATGTTTGCATTTTCAAGATGTGGGAATCAGCTCCTCACTTACAGTTTGTAGAGAAGTGAAATCTGGTATTATCACTTTTATTGGGTGGCTCTCCCAATGGGCTAAGACCAAGTCTATGTAAAAATCAAGCTTTGTTCATAACAGCCTCAGTAGTTGGGATCAGATTGTGAAAGTGTTAGAAATCTATCACTGACTTCATTAACGAAGATTCCAGCAAGACAGCATTTAATTCTTTTTTTTTTTAGGTTTTTTTTGTTTGTTTGTTTGTTTTTTAATTTACTTATTTGACAGAGAGAGAGGGAACACAAGCAGGGGGAGTGGGAGAGGGAGAAGCCGGCTTCCCACTGAGCAGGGAGCCCGATGCAGGGCCTGATCCCAGGACCCTGGGATCATGACCTGAGCTAAAGACAGATGCTTAACAACTGAGCCACCCAGGCACCCCGACAGCATTTAATTTTTATTTTAACTTAAAAAAAAAAAAATCCCATAAGCAAATAAGTAATGCTATTTCTTCAATGTCTGAGATTAAATTATTATTTTGGAGAGAATTTTCACTACATGATTATCATGGAAGGTGGGGTGGGAGGTGCATTTTTATGTTTTGGAAAGAGCGTGGTGCTTTTCATTGTGGACACACCTCTGTCTCATCTGTTTGCACATTGTGGGCTTCTGTTCCCGAGCTGTTCATCCAACATAACATTACATAGTGGATACAGGCAAAAATTACAAATTCTCCTTTGTACAGATAGAGTCTTTTTTTTTTTTACTCAGATTATGAGAAATTCTGAATATGTTAAAATTGGCATAAAGAATTTCATAGCTAAAGAAGACCTATTTTCCATGGTATGTACCTTTTCTGTTGCAACTTAAAAACTGGAAAAGGTGAACACAATTCTTACTCCTAAATATTAATCATTATATTTTCCTGTGATTTATACTGTCTTGTGAAATAGACATGCTACTGACTACAAAATCCCATAACCCTTCTCGGAGTTATCATTTTCATAAAGCACAAAGGAGAGCTAGGTAAAAAAGAAATTACCGCGTAGTGACCAAAAAAAAAAAAAAAAAGATTCTTTTTTTTTTTTTTCCCCCTCCTTCTGGAAACAGCTGATTTTAGAGCTATCCATTTTCCTATTCTGGAGTTGATGAGGTCACTATCACCTCACCAGCAAAGGAAGTTAAATTCCTTTCAATGGTTTTGTTGCTTTGGAAGCTATTCAGTGGAGCAAGAAGCACATTAAATTTGATTCCTGACAGATAAGGAAAGGACAACTTTGTAAATACGACTTAAAAACACATTTATTTACAGACACATTCTCTCAGGTATTTGGGGTCAAAAATACATGTTTATTCACTTAGTACATTTGGTATAATATGGTTAACTACTATATACATCTTGCAATTTGTAAGGTTAAACCAAATTGTATCCCTTTTTATGTGATACATTTGTTCTTTCCCAAGGTCTAATTTCCTATTTCTAATAAACAAGAGATTTATTTTACTACCCTTGCACTTAGCTCTGAACATGTATTTTGGTCAAGATCTAATAAAAAAATTTTTTCTTAAAATACATGGTTTTTTTCCAACTAAAAAACACATCTAATGAATTTGTGTCTATTAGAAGCAACATCACTGAAAATGTAGCTTAATTTAAAAATGTAGTATAATGCCAAAACAGCATGCCACAAAAAATTACAACTCCCTAAATTATTTTTTAATACATATCCATATTTATATCTGAAATAACTGGATTATAGGTTTTATGTTGTTGGGTTTTTGATATATCTATTATAAAGTGAGTGGAGTTTACTGAGAGATTAGAAAAATGCACAGTTGCAAATGTTTACTATTTTACATCATGTTTATCAGTCCTGCTCTATTAGTGGTTTGAGAATTTACTAGCAAAGTACAACCAGTTTAGAATATTGAGTATAATTTTGTACTCGTCCACACCATAATTTCATTTCAACTCATGAAACCTTATTTCAATTCTGCAATTGTGAGACTGTGCTAATTTGTAAACTTAGTTTAAGAAGTTTAGCTAACTGAACATAATAAAAAAAAGAAGTTTTAGGACTATAAACATCATCAGCTGTTGCATTGTAAGTAGAAGACAATTTAATAAAATAAGATTAAATACTCTAATAAAAAAACTCTTTGAAAGTGAAACTATATAAGAACAACAGCATTTCTGGAAGTTTGACTTTAACTGTAAGTTTTCTCTGTGCCTCTCTTTTCTACCATCCACACTGTTAGAAATAAGACAATACTGAAATAACAGCAGTATTATTAACTGTTCAGTAGTGAACTGTTGTATAAGCTAGGCGCTACTCTAGGTGCTCTAAACGTATTTCCCAGTTCAAAGGGAAAGCCAAGGCCTTTCACACACATATCATTTGGTTCCAAAGTTTTAGAAGGAAGGAGAAATAGCCACAAGGCTTATCTAAGCTTATTCACATCACTGAAAAAAATCCATCTGACAGATTGAGCTTGGAACATCTGGAAAAGTAAAACACCAAGTAAAAGGAGCAGTTACTTGGTCATATTTTTGCCCTAACTGTATGGATGTGCTGATAGCCAGCCTCTTAGAGGTCCTTCTTCAATTCTGGACTTTTCCATTTACATGGTTGATTTTGATTTCTGATCTCCTATAAACCAACCTTATGCTAAAGTGCTTCCTTTATTGAAATAGGTTGTTTGTTTGTTTGTTTGTTTTGAGCCAATCTTAAGATATACAATTATGTGACAACAAAAAGGATATAGAGGCATCTAGAACAAGTTCGGTTTGACATTTATATACCGTGTTCTCCATGTAAGTGTTGCAATGTGCATTCTAGAAATTATTAACTTTTAATTTAATTGTAAAATTATAAATAATTCACATTATGGCCTCTGCAAATATGTGAAGGGTAGTGCCAACCTATCATATGGTCATCTTTCTTTTATGCTATGTATGAAAATTTGAATGTGTGCAGATTACAGAGTATGTTTCATGACTTATCAGCTCCTTGGATCAATTACAACAAAATCTCATCTCTCTTCTTATTCCCGGAGATTTGCTTATGAGCAAACTGAGGTAAGGAAGCCAGTCTTTCAGGTTCATAAAGTTTCATCAAAGTGAGTGTTCTGTGTAGTTTCTTGCCAGGTGATCACAGCTTTTTTTTTTTTTTTCTTTTAACCTCTGTAGAAATTTAACAGTTACGACTATTCCTTTAGAGATTTTATTTTCCTAAATTGAGAATTTGGGAGATGTTTTTTTAAAGCAAAAGCAGTGCCTAAAGCAAAAACATTGAGGATACATTTCATAACATAAAAGTATATGCAAGCATTATTTTGTTAACACTTTAGATTTTAGCTACATCCTTGAGGTATGGTCTATGTGAGAGCTAACAACTCCAGTAGGACAAGATGTTCACTTCATTGAAATAAATAAAAATTGATAGATATTTTAATACATATTTACATACTTCTGTGAATTTCTACAAGCGCATGAAATTTGTGCACTGGAAACAATATATTAATTCAGATTTCCTAAATGTTACCTATTACAACAAATCATTTTGGATTTATATGACAGGATAAGCTCTTTCTCTCTAAAACCATTTTGGAAACATTTTGTGTTATATAACCATGCATTGCTTTCATGTAAATGGATAACCAGTCTATATTTGTGAAAATGAGAAAAACGGGAAAACCAACGATATGTCTCCATCTCTCAAAAGAGAAATCCCACCAGACCTTAAGGACTACTTCATTTACTAACTCAACACATGCTACTCATTCACTTTTCTGTGTAAGATAAGTAGGTGGCCCATCTCCCCCTGTGTGCACACACCACCACAAGAACACATCTGTAATGTATGTATGTGGCACTGGACTTATGATTCCTGACTCTGCTTTATAAACATTGATTGTGAGCAGAAGGCTCATCTGAATCTTGCTCTATGTATGACCTTGGGCATGTCATTGTTCTCCTCTGGGTCCAAATTTCCCCACATTATGAATAATCCAGCTGGTTGGGAATCCCAAGTGTCACATTGGTGGCTGGTGGACTGAAGCAAACAACAAAGATGCTCTCCATGGTGGAACTTAAAGAGTGTCACTGGGCTTGAACTCCTACTGAGCTCTTCCTATTTTCTCACCTGCCACCTACACGTGTACAGTTCCCAGCCAATCCAGCATTGGCTTTGTCATCTCTGTTCCAGAATGACGTCTCTGGACCTCCCCAGCCCTAACACTCCAAGATTTTTAGGGCCTCAAGCTAATTTCCAGGGTAGAATATTATCCTACATGATTATGTGAGAAAGAGCTTCTATGTAGATTGAACACATGGACTTAGGGCACTTCAAAAATTCATTCCCAATATTAGGAAAGCAAAGAATTCTGTATCCAATTAAATGAAAGAAATTATACGAAAGATGGAAATCATTGCTAACCTACAATTGCTAAAAAGTTGGACTTTCTGTGGTGGTGAAACTGTTCATTAATTTGAGAAATAGAAAGCATTTGCAAATATCAACAAATATATCTGACTTTAAGGGAAAACAAACCTACAGTAAGCTTAGTTCAAAGCAGAATTTTCCCAGTGATGGGAAAATTATAACGACGACTGATTTCAGCCTCTAAAGAGGGGATAAACAAGTTTTCTACCACAGTTTGTAATGCATTGAGTCTCATTTCAGAAAAATTGTCTTTCAGTGAACATTTTATTATGAATAGAAATTTGAAGGAGTCAGTTATATCATGGAAGAAAGCAAAATAAAATCCTTCATGTTAATTTTATAACAAATGGTGGAGGTGACTGATAGGTTATACTGGCTTTAAAAGTGATATAATTTATCTTCGGTGAATGTTGACAAAACAGCTTCAAAATCACATCACATGAAGGCACGTCATGCAAGCATTAGCTAGGAATTTCCTGACTTTGGCCCCTAGATGACCTCACACCTAAATGGTTAAAACAAACTAGAAAGAACTTAAATCTTATGTGTGTATGGTGCCATTCCCACTTTATTTATTTATTTTTTTCATTAGCTAGGATTAATAAAATAAGAATCAGGTACTATATTGAGGGGCAATTGCAACACTTTAAATGTTACATTGGAAAAAGCAGATACTCTTTTCAGTTTTTATTCTTTTTTTATATGCTATTTTTGTCCATTTAAAGTGTGACAGAATTAACTGATTAAGACAGAGCCGCAGTTTTAAAAATATCACAAATGGGTTTTTTCCTAAAGTCAGATGAGCATTGTCAGTTGAACTTCATATCATAAGAGAATTCCTTATCCTCTTATGTTAAAGAATTATTTAAAATTAGAGAAAAAAATCAAGTGAAAATATACATACATTTTTTTCATTTGCTTTTATAAGGATGGTCATGGTAATGTAATTCTTAGTCATCAACATTTTGTCAGAGCTCGGGTAACACAAAAGCAGGTATTACTTGATGTATCTGGTATATAAAAAATGAAAAAAAAAAAGTCTTCCATGTGATAGCATCTCTTGCATCTGGAGGTTTATAAATCTCTTGGCAACATTCTCACCCATTTAGAATGACAATACAAACAATATTAGGATTCAATAGAAAAAAATACAACATTCTATTTACTAGTCCTTAATGAAATATTCATTGAATTTCACATAGAAAAAAGAGAATATGATCTTTCAACAACTTCATCTGAAACCATTTGAAAATCGAGGCTGCTGAGAAATGATTTTCTTGAAAGCATATTTATATAGTTCTAAGTTCCCTTGAGCCTTATTTTAAGAAAATACCAGATTCATCTTACCAAAGAGGAACTATTCCAAGACTTAGGAAAGTCAAGTTTACATCATTGCAACCTGTAAGGTACCCTTTATCATTCCATTTGCATTTCAAACCTGCTCAGTCTCAAAGGAAAAAAAAAAAAAAAGTAAACACATCTTGTTTATACCTTCCTGCTGTTTTCAATTTCAGTGTATCTAGTCACACACACACACAAAAAAATCATCATTTTTAGCATTAACATTTATGGTTAAGGACCTAAGGCCATCCATCCGCATACATTGACATTCGGAAGGCCCACAGCCAATCTTTAATACATGAACAGTAACTTCAGGACCAAGTCTAAAGTACTAAACAGATGAAGCCCAAGATACCAGCTGCCCTAATTTCAGAGCAGCTGCAATTTGTTTATAAATCATTTTCAGAGAACCCTGCCGGTTTCCACCGGCTAAAGAGGAACTCCGGGCATGTCACAATGCTGCGGATCTGCACCATGGCAAAAACACAAAGGGGCCCGATTCAAATCTGGGCTAGTGTGATGGCAAAATATGCTTATGTCTCTACTTTAGCCTTTAGTTGGATGCTCTGTGTGGAAAGAGGAGTTCATAAATTTTAAAGGTATTACAACTTTAAACTTTCATTTTTGATACATAAGAAAGAGACTCAACCACGCTCTTTCTTGAGTTTCTAGGGTGGATAAAAGGAGAATTCGACAAAATCTTTTCTATTCTATCCTCTGTGGAACAGCACTGTATAAGTGACTCTCAAATATATAACCTCACGTAATTTTCCCAACTGTTCTCAGAGGTGGGCATGGCTCTTAGCTCCAATTTGGAACAAAAAACTGAGACAGGTGGTTGATTCTCTTAGGGCCATAGAACAGAGGTTAACTCAAGCCAAACCAGATATTTGGGTACTAAGCTCTTTGCAAAACACAACACTGGCTTTCTGTAATAAATGGCCCACCCTGATTAATTCTAAGAATAAAAGGTCATGTAAATCAAATACTAGAATATTGAAAATTCTGTTTTCACTGATTGATTATATGCTTTTTTTGTACATAAATAAACTTACCTCCATCTACTCTCTATCTTCTAGACTGAGCAGAACTCTCTCTTCTATTCATTTTTCACATTCTTGAGATTTCTCAGTATTTCTATGTATCTTATGTATATATTCATTTCTCCTGAGGTTTCACTTCTCCTATGTCAGTGATTTCAAAATGGGTATCATAGAGCTCTCTTCAATTCCAGTGTATCTACTCACACACAAAAAAATATTTTTCAAAATTACTTCAGGGACCACCATGGAAGGTCAGTTGTGGGGGGCTGACCAGGGGAGACTGAACATTCCAACTTTTCTTTTACATATTGAGATGCATACATACTATATCAGTTTAAAGAAGGATTTGTGAAAAGAAAGCAAGAAAAAGAGAAAGAGAAAAGGGGGGAGGGGTGGGAGGAGAAGAAGGGCAAGGAGACAATGATAACAGTGGGTCAGGAACAGGGAAACACAGAAGGAAGAGTGGGAGGGAGGGAAGAAGGCTAGAAGGAAGGGAGGAAGGGAGGAAAACTAAAACAAACAAACAAAAATAAAAAACACTGTCCTAGACCATGAGAGTGTTAATATAAATGAGAAATTTGAATTTGGAATCAGGACGCATTAGTCCTGAAGTCTTCACGAGATGTAAGATATTGGTCAGAAAATGAAATAAAGGGGCGCCTGGGTGGCTCAGTCAGTTAAGCGGCTGCCTTCGGCTCAGGTCATAATCCCAGGGTCCTGGGATCGAACCCCGCATCGGACTCCCTGCTCAGCAGGAAGCCTGCTTCTCCCTCTCCCATTCCCCCTGCTTGTGTTCCTGCTCTCTCTATCTCTCTCTCTGTCAAATAAATAAATAAAATCTTAAAAAAAAAAAAGAGATTCTGAAAAAAAAAATAAAAAAAATAAAAGGAAATAAAATGGTCATAGTACTGGATCCTGTCCCATGCAGTTCTGATGACTTGTCTGACACTTTAGGAATACAGATAAGCTCTGAAAATCTTTTTTTTTTTTTTTTAGAGAGATACAGAGAATGTGCATGCAGAAGTAGGGGGTGGGGAAGGAGGAAGGGTTTGTTGGGAAGGAGCAGAGGGGAAGGGAGAGGGACAAGCAGGTGCCACACTCAGCATGGAGCCCCACGCGGGGCTTGATCTCAGGACCCTGAGATCATGACCTCAGCCAAAATCAAGAGTTGGAGGCTTAACAGGCTGAGCCACCGAGGCACAACCCCCCCCCCCTTTTCCCCCTGAATATCTTAAAGGTACACCGAGTAAGCTTTTCTTCCTCAGGTGACCAGGCTTTACTAAAGGAAAAGTCTGTACAGGACTTCAAAGACTGTCCAACTTCTTGGAAGCCCTCCAAAGCTTTCTATAACGCAAATGTTGCTAACACAAGCCTTTCCCATACCCCTATCTCTGGCATGCTTAGAGAAACTCCAAAGAATGCTCATTTTTAAAATATAATCTTCTACCAGTGGTAGCTAAGGGTGGTTCTCAACCCTGGGCAATTTTTTTGCCATCCTCCACTTGCCCAGGGACATTTAACAATGTCTGAAGATGAGGGTCTAATGGGTAGAGGCCAGAAATACTGCTGATAAATATCCTACTTGTACAGAATAGTCCTCCCTAACAAAGAGTTATCCTAATACAAATATCAATAATGCTAAGATCGAGAAACTCTAAGGGCACAGAATTGTGAATTTCAGTACTTAAGTCACTTCTTAGAGTCCTTCACATAATTCTATGTTCTCCCACGTCTGAGCTTTGCATTAAATTTATAAAAGATTACTGCTATGATTATTATTGGTTGTAGATGGGACTCGGTGAGGCAGAATAAATTAAAAAATTAGGAAATTGAGGTGAAAGTATAGAAACAAAATGCCCTTGGTCCAGATGGCTCTAGTATTATCAATCATTTTGGAGACCATTTGAGACATCTCCCTAAGCCATGTTATTAGGTTTTGCACATTTTCTAACTTTAGTTGAATTGAAAATATTTCTTTCAACAGGCTTTTGACATTCTCTGACATTTTTTTATTATGTTATGTTAATCACCATACGTTACATCATTAGTTTTTGATGTAGGGTTCCATGATTCATTGTTTGCGTATAACACCCAGTGCTCCACGCAAAATGTGTCCTCTTTAATACCCATCACCAGGCTAACCCATCCCCCCACCCCCTCCCCTCTAGAACCCTCAGTTTCTTTCTGAGAGTCCATAGTCTCTCATGGTTCATCTCCCCCTCCAATTTCCCCCCCTTCATTCTTTCCTTCCTGCTATCTTCTTCTTCTTCTTCTTCTTCTTTTTTTTTTAACATATAATGTATTATTTGTTTCAGAAGTACAGGTCTGTGATTCAACAGTCTTACACAATTCACAGTGCTCACCATAGCATTTTTTTTTTTATGTTTCTGAGATTTACCCATGTGGCTAAATTGATCTAGCTTTTCAAATTTCATTGATATATAGTAATCCATTGTATGAATATACTCCAGTTTATTTTTCTATTCTACTGCTTTGGATATTTGAGGTTTTTTCTAGTTTTCTACTGTCAAAAAGTTCTGCTATAAACTTTTGTTTGTGTCTTTCAGTCCACTTAAGAAAAAATTGGGTTATATTCAAGTTTATCAATAATGTCAAAAGATTTTTCAAAATAAATGTGTCAGTTTATATGCCCACCAACAGATCAAGCTTTCTAGTGATCCACGCCTTCACTAGAATTTGATATTGTCTGACTTTTAATTTTTTTAAAATTTAAATGGACTGATTTGGTTTTCACTGTCATTGCTTTGATTAGTAACTAGAATGAGATTTACCCCCCCTAAAATCATTAGCCATTCTTGATTTGGTTCTTTTTTCTTTTTCTTTTTTTTCATATATTTGTTCTTATCCTCCTGGATTTTCATGTTTCCATTGGGAATCTTTTTCCTTTTCTGAAGAAAGATAGAAATACAAACTCAGATACAGGGAGAGACATACTGCAGGCTTACTGGAAATGATTTCTTTGATTCTCTTGTCCATTTCTGAAGAATATGTACACTATGTATGGAATTCTATATTAGCAGTTATTAATTTCATCATTTTAAGTATTCCATTTTCTTCTGGCTTCGGGGATTTAAGTTGAAATGTCAGTAGAAGTAGTCCTCTCAGAAGGTCCTAGGTCTTCTTCTTTATGATTTGAAGATTTTTCTCTTTCTGTTTGGTTTTGAAGCTCAGTTATCAATAATATACATACTTAGGATTATTATATCTTGACTCAGGAAAAGGTATGTCACTGGGCACAAACAGAGATATTTCATAATGATGACTACATTGTCTGCTACTAATACAGTGATTCCAGATTTTGTATGATTTGTTTTGGCATGTTGTATCTTTTTTTCCACCCTTTTGCTTTTAATATATTTTATTTTAAAGATTTTTAAAATTTACTTGAGAGAGAGTGAGCATGGCAGGGAGGGGCGGAAGGAGAGGGAGAGAGAAACTCAAGCAGACTCTGCACTGAGCACAAACCCACCCCAGGGCTCCATCTCACCACCCTGAGATCAGACCTGAGTGGAAACCAAGAGTCAGAGCTTGACTGACTGTGCCCCTCAGGTGCCCTATTTTTATTTATTTATTTATTTTTATTTTCATTTTTATTTTTTTAATTTTTTTTATTTTTTAAAGATTTTATTTATTTATTTGACAGAGACAGTGAGAGCAGGAACACAAGCAGGGGGAGTGGGAGAAAGAGAAGCAGGCTTCCCACTGAGCAGGGAGCCCGATGTGGGACTCGATCCCAGGACTCTGGGATCATGACCTGAGCCTAAGGCAGCCACTTAACGACTGAGCCACCCGGGTGCCCACCCTATTTTTATTTAAATTTTGTTTCTTGCACCCAGGATATGATTGAGTCTTGCTTTTTTATCCAATCTGATATTCTCTGCCCTACATTTGGAGAGTCTAGACCATTTTCTGGTAACACGATTACAGAAATCTTTGGCTTGGAGGCTATATTTTTCTATTCATCTCATCTATTCTTCCCTCCTTCCCTGCCTTTCATACTGAGTACTTCTTAGTATTTAATTTTATCTCCTGTGGTATAATGAACAAAGGCACTCCAAAGATGGCCACATCCTAATCCTCAGGATCCATTAATATGCTACATGACATTGTAAAGAGGACTTTACAGATGTGAGCAAGTTAAGGGAATTAAGATGGGGAGATATTCTTGGATTCTCCCGATGGGTCCAATATAGTCCCAATGTTTCTTATGAGAGGGATACCAGTAGTAGGAGATGTGATGCTAGAATCAAGATGTTGGATGGATGAGAGGAAGGCATCCAAGCCAAGGAGAGCAGTCAGTCACCAGAAGCTGAAAAGGCAAGGAGACAGATTTTCCCCTCAGAGCCTTTCAGATGAACCAGTCCTGCCAGAATCTTGACTTTGCCTCAGCAATACTCATTTTGCACTTCAGACCCCAGAACAAAAAGAGAATACATTTGTGTTGGTTTAAATCACTATGTCTGTAGTCACGTGTTACAGAAGCGAAAGGAAATGAATAGAGATTTGGGTACCTGGAAGTGGGACAGTGCCATAACACATACCTAAACATTTGGAAGTGTCTTTGGAATTGGATAATGGGCAAAGGTGGAAGGAATTTGGAGGCACATGATATAGAAGAAGAAGCCTAGATTGACTTGAACAGACTATTGGTAGAAATATGGATGTTTGGGGTGCCTGGGTGGCTCAGTCGGTTAAGTGTCTGCCTTTGGCTCTGGTCATGACTCCAGGGTTCTGGGATCAAGCCCCATGTCAGGATCCTTGCTCCGTGGGGAGCCTGCTTCTTCCTCTCCCTCTGCCTGCCACTCCCCCTGCTTGTGCTCACTCGCTCTTACGTGCTCTTTCTCTCTGTCAAATAAATAAATAAAATCTTAAAAAAAAATATGGATGCTCAAGACTCTGTTGGTGAAGTCTCAGAAGGAAATGGGGAGCACAATGGAGAAAACCTCTATCATCTTAGAGAACACCAAATCACTGTAGACTGCTGATGTGTGTGTTAAAGCATCACTAGTGAGGGCTTAGAAGGAAATGAGAAACATGGTAAGGGAAACTGGAGTAAAGGGAGTCCTTGTTAGATAGTGTCAGAAACCTTAGCTAAATTGTGTCCTGTAATTCCATGGAAAGCTAACAATTAGTAAGCAATGAATGTTGATATTTAGCTGAAGGTATTTCCAAGCATAACGTTGAAGGTGTAGACTGGTTCTTCTTGCTGCCTAAGGCAAAAATGTGAGAGGAAAGGAAAAATACATTTGAGGGAAGAAACTTTGAGCAAAAAGAAGCCAGGACTTGATGATTTGGGAAATTCTCGGCCTTCCAGTATATAAAAGATTCTAAATTAGGAGATTTACTATTTTAAAAAGAAAACCAAGAGTGTTTCTGAATAACCTTTGCTTGTGCCTTGAAACGATCGAAAGGTCAGAATATTCGGTCACACAAAAGCATGAGATTTAAGAGATTAGGCATATCTGATGGATCCCTTCAGCCATCTGAGCAAAAGCAAAAACTAGAGATGGGATTACCCAGGAAAGATCGGTGGGGGATCTTCCTATCAAATAAGAGTGAATTCCCATGACACCCACATGGGAGACCCACAAGGTTTGGCGAATGTATGTCAGAGGACACCCTCCAGCATACATTGAAAGAGACAGAAAGAAGACAAAATGACAAAGAAAAATCAGACTCCTTACATTCTACAGGCTGGAGCCAAGCTAATAAAACTACTAAGCTTTAAGAACACATTCTCTCTTTTTCAGAATTACACACAATGGGACTTTTGGATTATCTTCATATTTCTGTTGATTGATGATGGGCTAGTATATGTTGATATGGTTCTAAAGTGAGGGATGACTCCGAGGGTGGAGCTGTGGGCCCAGATCCTCAGACTACAGAAGATAATTCCCAGGCCTTGAAATCTAATAGGGTTTTCCCATTTGGATTTAAAACTGTTTGAGACCAGTGACTCCCTTTTTCCCTTAATCTGCTCCCCTTTTGAATGAGAATGTCTATAACTGTTATACTGTGCCTAGCCCAGCACTGTATTTTGGGGGCAGCCAACTTATTTTCTAGTGTCACAGGTGGACAGAAGCTTTGCGCCCCCCACACCCCAAATGGATTACACCCAAAGTCTCAACCATCTCTAATCTAGATGATTTAGATGATGAGGTTTGGGACTTTTGAGCTGATGAGACCCAGATGAGTTTTGAGGCTTGAGTTAATACTGCAATAAGTTGAGAATTTTAGGGAATTTTTGGATTAGGTGGTTGTATTTTGCTTGTGGGATGGATTGAATTTGGAGGAGCAAAGGAAGTGTGGACTCTGGTAAACTGAACAACATAATGTATTAGAGCAGCAAAAATAGTAAATGGTTTCTACTCATTGGATTATTGACTATAAATAACTCCTCATTTTAGGGTTTAAATGGTTGTTGTCAAATTTACAATATGTATCTTCCAAAAATATGTTGTTACTTCACATCAAACATAAGAACATCAAAACAGTATACTTCCCTTCTTCCTGCTGGTCCTTGTGCTTTGTTGTATTACATTTTACTTGTAAATGCTATAAATCCCATAATAAATATTATGGTTTTGCTTTAAATAGTCAAACATCTTTTAAACAAATTTTGAAAATGAGAAAAAGTGTATCCATATGTATGCCATTTACCATGCTATTTATCTCTTTGTTTAGCCCAAAAGTGAGGGACTAATAATTTCAAAATCATCATAATTGATGATTTCAGTTCAGGTCATGATCTCAGGGTTGTGAGATCAAGCCCCACGTCATGGAGCCTGCTTGAGATTCTCTCCCTCTCCCTCTGCCCCTCCCCACCACCTGTCTGTCTGTCTGTCTCTCTCTCTAATTATCTCTTTGTTTAGTATCCTTTTTCTTCTGCCTGAAGAACTTGCTGGAACATTTCTTACAGTGCAGAAACACTAGTGTCCAATTCTCTCAAACTTAGTTTTTTCTTTTTTGGAAAATGGTTTTGTTGCATCTTTATTTAGAAATTCATTTTGATCAATAATTCTTGGTGGACAGTTTCTTTCAATTGGTTTCAACACTTTAAAGAAGTTGTTCTAGTGCTCTCTTGCTCATGGATTTCAGGTAAGAAAGCTGCAGTCATTTTATCTGGGTTCCACTGAGTGTAACATGGCCAAGTAGACATCTTTACCCTCAATCAGCCTCTTTACCCTCCTTCCAAAATTTTAAATACCTGCGCTTTCTCCAATATCTAGCATTCCTTATGAATATGATAGAGCTATTGTGTATTTTAATACTGTTATCTGTACTATTTTTACTCCTCATGCCATTAGTATTATTGTTTTATGAAGTCAGTATCTAGACTTACCTGGACATTTCTTATTTTATTTGCTTTTTATTCCTTCTTGCACCACAGAGCTTCCATTTGGGATCATTTTCCTTCTGCTAGAGATACACGGGAATTGTCTCTAGTGAGGTTTGTTTGTGGCAATGTCTCTCACTTTTTATTTGTTTTAAAAGTTTTAGTTGGTCCTTTTTCCTGGAATATATTCCCAATTTTCAGTTATTTACTCTCAGAACATTGAGTATCAAATTTGCTTTCTTCTGTCTTTCTCGATTTCTTTTGAGAAATCACTTGTTATTGCAATTGTCACTTCTCTAAACTAGTCTATCATTTGTCCCTGGCTGATTTTAAGATTTTTTTTTCTATGTCTTGAGTGTCTGGAATCTTACTTTGATGCATCTGGCTGTGTTTTTATTCTTGAATCTGGCCTTGGATTCAATGGTATATTTGTCCCAGTGCTCTAGTAAAAGAGTCTAAGCCTGAAACACACCTGTATTAAGTAGTCATGCTTTAGTTGGGAGACAGTACCCCAGAATAGAAAAAGTAAGGGAAAAACCAGGTGAGGCTGGGAATGATGGGAAACAATGCAAGGTGATGCATCACTATTCCGGGGATGAATTCATATGACATCGCAATGTGAGACAGCCAGTCCTTCAGCAGGTATGTCTGCTGAACTACTCAGGACATCTCCAGAACAGCTATTTTTTTTTCCCCAAACAGTGCCTCAGAGAAGTCCATGGAGGGAAGAGGAGACGAAGCATAATTGTAAAGATTGCTCCTGTTTCTCATAACCGATTAGTCTGAGTTTGCAGGTTAAATCATCCAGCTCCTTTGATAATAGCTTAAAAAGCCAGCTCTCCTGGGGCACCTGGGGGGGCTCAGTCGATTAAGCCTCTGACTCTTGATTTCAGTTCAGGTCATGATCTCAGGGTTGTGAGATCAAGCCCCACGTCAGGGAGCCTGCTTGAGATTCTCTCCCTCTCCCTCTGCCCCTCCCCACCACCTCTCTGTCTCTCTGTCTCTCTCTCTCTCTCTAAAAAAAAAAAAAAAAAAATCATTCTGGTTATGCAGTGTCAATCAAAAGTGAGGGGCTAATAATTTCAAGCAAGCGACCAGTGATGCAGGTGGAGACCTGGGTCCACCCAGTGTCCATCCGCTGTGCAGTGGCTAAGGCAGAACAGAGGCTGGGCACAACGAGATAGATAAGGCTGAGAGTATCCAGGGAAATACATAAGGTGTTTCTGATATAATTGGAGTTCTGCTATAAGTGGTGTCATGCCTTAACTCTAGAAAATTCTCAACCATTATGACTTCAAATATTGCCTCTGTCTCATTTATCTTTTTCTCTCTTCCCCTTCTGGAATGCCAATAAAACGTTGTTATTTTCCTCTTTTCTAAGTGCTGCAGTCTGGATAATCTCCCTTCATTCTGACACACTGGTCACTGTTTTTCTTTTTGCTAAAATAATTTTCTATCAAATATTTTCATTGAGTTTTTTATATCAATTATTATATTTTTTCATTTCTTGAAGTCCCACTTGGTTCTTTGTAAGGTCTGCTTGGTCATTGTTCATATTCCTGATTTTTACTAATGCTAGTTAGCACTAATACAGCCAATCCCCTTTTGATTTTTTAATTACATTATATGCATTTAGTTTATATTATGGAGTTCTCATATTCTGACATCTTTCTGTATATAATTTTTCTCTTTGTTTTATTGTTGCCTCTCACTTATGATGCACTGGTGGGGGCGGCAGTAGAGGGAGGTCATAGTTTTTGCCTGAAAGCTCATGTTTCTTAGAATTTATAAATTCTTTGAGGCTTGAGATGAAATTGTGTGTTTTTATAGAGAGGATTGTACTTACTTCTCTAAGGAACCCGGGACAGTGTAAACCCAAGACTCTGAAGTTTTTTGTTTCTTGGCGTGGGGGGGGGGGGTTGGACCAACAAACTTCTACAGATTTGTGTTGCAAACCTGTGGTGTGGGTGGGTGATGCCTTGTAGTAATAAATTCTTAAGGAAGATTTTTTTTTTCCTCCTAGCCCAAGTTTTGATACAGTGCTCTTCATTTCAGAACTGTTGGTGAAGGAGTATTAGGTTTACTTCTAGCTTATTAAATTGAGAGTATACACTTTGAGTGCCAACTTTAGGAGGATTCTTTTTAACTTTTCCCCATTGTAAGGGCCCTGAGTTTTGTCTGATGTCCCTCAAGCCAACAAACAACCATAAAAACTAAAACTTGCTTACCTGTGCCCTTAAGGTATAAGCCATCTTCTGTGTTTATCTTTTGACTGGAGCGTTCTGTACTTCCTTGTCAAACGATTGAGACACTTCAGAAAATTCTTCTAATTTTTCTTCAGCATATTTAGCTGTTTTCAGCAAGAAAGCAAGCAAGTCAGGGCTCCAAGAACATTTCATCCCAGGAACTGGAAATAAATATATATATTTAAATATTTATATGTAAATATAAAATATAAATATAAATTAATATAATATATAATACAAAATATAAATATTTATATATATTTACATATAGAGAGAGAGAGTAAGGTTATACCATTTCAAGTGATAGAGTAAGGCTATCTCTTAGATTCTGCAAGAGGAATTTCTCTTCCAGTGTTTCTTTTCTTTTTTTTTTTTAAGATTTTATTTATTTATTTGACACAGAGAGAGAAAGCACAAGCAGGAGGAGTGGCAGGGAGAGGGAGAAGGAGAAGCAGGCTTCCTGCTGAGCAGGGAGCTGGACATGGGGTTCAATCCCAGGACCCTGAGATCATGACCTGAGCCGAAGGCAGCCGCTTCACTGACTGAGCCACCCAGGCGCCCCTCTAGTCCAGTGTTTCTACCACTTAGGTCATCATGGTATTTAGGAAACATTTTTTTTTCTTTCTTAACTCAATATAGAACAATGAGGCTTGAAAAGGGCAAGTCACTTTTTTAAAGGTGAATAAAAAGAACATGTTGGAAAAAACCAAGGTGATAAAATGGAAAATCCCAGGGTAACCTCCAGACACACTCATATCCACCCAATGAGAAACAATTGTTCACCTGCAAATTACATTTTTTCGACTTGCTTAATGATTTCCTATGAACGAACTACCACAACCTAATTTTGCAATGGCACAATTGACTCCTGCATTGCATCCAGGTGAGTCATTCCTGCGTAATGCAGGCAAAGGGTTTGAAGTTAAAACACCATGACCAACAACAGCTCGAAACAAGTTTAATTACAAGAATCTATTTACCCTAAAGATTCTGCCCCAATGTCCTTAAAGTAAATGAAGTTCTTTTCTCTCTATGTATCTGTACCTAGGAAAGTTGACAGAGTATTTGAGATGGCACTTTATAACCAATGCTTATCAAAGAAGATATTGCAAAGTTATCCAAATACAACCTATTAACTCTTAGTAAGCTCTGTGTTTTGTATGTTTCATGAAAATGTAAACCCACAAGTAATAATGTGTAAAATGCCATTTAAATAATTTTATTGTCAGTACTAATGTAACTTAAGCCTAAATATACTGTACTTCAGTAGAAAATGAAGTTCCCCAGATTAATTAGGTTCTTTTGTTATGATGTACAGACCTCGAATTTCACGGATACAATAAAAATCAATAAATTTCATGGATACAATAAAATCATTGCTCAGAAGTAGGACTCAAACACTTCCCATGAGACATTAACAATTTTAGCTCAGCTGACATGGACTGGTGTGTTGAGGCTACATAGAGCTCACTTTGCTTGCTAAATTTATATCTTGGGGAAACCATCCCAAGCCCTTCAGAATGTTCCCCACTTTTGTCATCTTTGTGGTTGAGTGCTTTTATTTGGTGCTCACAAAATACTAGTTATTTGGATCAGAATTTTTATTTCAAATGACAACAGAGAAAATATTTCCAAACTTACAATTAAATTGAAATGGAACATAGTATTGGAGCTGAAGAGACAAAGATGAATGGATTCAGGTTCCTCATTTTACCAAGAAGTAAATAAAAGTCCTGGTTTCAAAGTTAGTAAGGGCCAGAATTAGAACCTAAGATTTTTTTGTTCTCAGAGCTCATTATTCCATAAACCACATCATGTCATCCCATATTCAAAATCACATCGTCTAGGGGCACCTGGGAGGCTCAGTCGTTAAGCATCTGCCTTCAGCTTAGGTCATGATCCCAGGGTCCTGGGATCGAGCCCTACATCGGGCTCCCTGCTCCACGGGAAACCTGCTTCTCCCTCTCCCACTCTCCCTGCTTGTATTCCCTCTCTCGCTGTGTCTCTCTCTGTCAAATAAATAAAATCTTTAAAAAAGAAAAAAAAATCACATCGTCTAAACCTACTGTCAATTTCACCTGTGCTGATGAATTAAGATTTTCCCACAGAGATACAGAGAAAGTTTAAGCCTAAAAGTGAGGCATGACTATCAGAGCTCTTTGCATTAAGCTTACCCTGAATTCTGTACAGCCTGAGGACTTAAAGTGTTCACCTTAAATATCTACTTTATATTTTTGCTGAAACAAACCACTACAGGCTTTGTGAATTTATAGGCAGAAAATGGCCTGAGTGGAGAATGAATTCATTCTCTAGGTACCCACCTTCATTGCTTTGAATGTTGACTGAAAACCCCCTTCCATACATTTTCACATGAATCAAACAGAAAGAGAGCACTAACCCTTATCCAGAAACCACTCTGGGAAAATTACTATTTCTATGAAAATTCATGGAATCAAAGAACATTGAAAGGACTTTGAGATGATCTAACAAACCTACTTACTTCACTTTATAGATGAGGAGACAAAGGGGCAAAGAGGTTAAGGTTGTTGCCCAGACTCATGAAGTTAGTTATTAATAGTACTGGAATGAAGTTCAAATTCTCTATCTTGCCACTTGCTATTCATTCTTTTGTTTTCAGAGACAGTGAAGGCATCCAATCATGTTGATTTTACATCCCCTTCAGTCATTCTTTGGAATGCTGTGTGTCCTTCCTGCTTCAAATGATGAGATGATTGTCCTGCTTTTTCATTCCAGTACCTAGTTAACATGAGTGTTATGCTTAGGGCCTCAGATTCTTCTTTCATTTCTTTTCCTTCTCTAGTGCCAATATCTATAAGCAAAGAGTTACATTTATAACATTACAAAACTGAGGAGTACGCTTCAATCTGCATATCCCCAAGAAAAGAAGCTAAGGTGGTGCCACTTCAGCTTATAAACATGAAATAAAACACATCCAGAGGGGCACCTGGGTAGCTCAGTCAGTTAATCTGCCTTCGGCTCAGGTCATGATCCCAGGATCCTGGGATCGAGTCCTCCATAGGGCTCCCTGCTCAGTGGGGAACCTGCTTCTCCCTCTTCCCCTGCTGCTCCCCCTGCTTGCTCTCTCTCTCTGTCAAATGAATAAATAAAATCTTTAAAAAGAAATACATCCAGAAATTTTCTTTATATTATATAAAAATGCTTGCAAAGTGTTTTCCCCTTCCTACCATGTCTATCCTGCCTGACTTTAAATCTTTGACTCAGGGCGCCTGGGTGGCTCAGTTGGTTAAGCGAATGCCTTCGGCTCAGGTCATAATCCTGGAGTCCCGGGATCGAGTCCCGCATCGGGCTCCCTGCTCGGCAGGGAGTCTGCTTCTTCCTCTGACCCTCCTCCCTCTCATGCTCTCTGTCTCTCATTCTCTCTCTCAAATAAATAAATAAAATCTTTAAATCTTTGACTCAACTGAGCAAATTCCCATATTCTTAGATTCAGCTTGTGCTGAAGTTTTAATTGCCTTGTCAATACATAATACTAGTATATTAGTTGATTTTACACTCTGCTTTTGAATACACTGAACTACAAAATAGGAGAATATCTTTAAATTTCCTTGTGAGTAATGATTAGAAAAATTAACAAAATTTAAGCGTACACTGACAATTATAGTAGTGACATTCTCATAACCACAGTTGTTATGTTAGTTGTCTTCTATCCAACTTCCTTTCTTAAACATTATGGAAAGTCAATAAAGGTTTCTTTAAGTATAATTGAATATATAATTTTATATTGCATGCAATCATTCAGAAACATGTCAGGTAAGGAAAGTTGAGTAAAACAATTTAGACCCAACGAATAAAAAGTCAGAATAACTAGAAAAAACTAAAGCATTACAATGATCATGAAATTTTAGGGCAAAGACCATTATTTGGTCCTAGAATTTTGACTCTGGAAGCAATAGTTCAGGGGTTTGTATGAGTTTCCCAGGGCTGTTAAACCCAGCCAATGAATTTATCTTTCTAAATTTTCTACTTTTCACTTTTCGAATTTTTATTTAATTCTTTAATAGTTTTTATGTTTCTATGAGAGTCCTCATCTGCTCATTCATTGTGATTATTTTTTTCTTTAATTCCTTAAAAATCCTATATGCTAAACCTAATATCTTGGTCTTCTCAAGTCTATTTCTGACTGATTTTCTCTTGAATATGGATTGTATTTTCCTGTTTCTCTGTGTGTCTAATAATTTTAATTTTATGCTGGAAATTGTGGATGATACTTTTTAGGAACTCTAAACTGTAGGGAGACTGGAAATTCCTCAGAAAAGTATTGATTGTTGATCTAGCAGGCAATAAAATCTCTGACTGATCACTATGTACTTGTGGAAGAATGGCTTCCCCTTTGCTCTTATGACTCTATATGGTTTTGCTCATCTTCCAACGTGAATTTCTTAGTCCTGAGACAGTCTTAATTTTTAAGACATAGTTCTTTTAGAATTTCAATGCTTCCTGAGGTATTTACCAAGCCATTCTAACTTGGCAGGACTCAAATTTCAAGCTTGGTTTTCCCTGTGATGGGCAGGAGCTGAAATCTCTGTTCAGTGCTTTCAGTCTTTCCCATTGCTGTCCTTCACTGGCGTCCTTGCATTCCCTCATGAATACACAGTGCTGGCCAAAGTTTTGCTGAGGATTTTAATGCATATTTTGGAGCTCCTGTCCTCTGTGTTTCTCTTCTATTTAGATTTCCTCCCTTTAGACATTTATAGATGGCTTGCACTCTACCCTCTAGACATCTCAAATCAATAAGACAGCACTTGCTGATTGAGTTTTAGGAGCTGCAGCTTAAGGATTAGAGAACACCTTCAAGAAAAAAGCTATATAAATATGTTCTATCCCATGGCTTTACTCTTTCAAGAGTTGAATCTCCTCCAATTTCTGCCTGCTTTTGGTCTCTTTCCAGTACCTACAAATGGTTATTTTTCTTCTATTTTTTTTAAGAGTTTTAAATTGCTATCTATAGAATGGTTACTTCTTTGCAAGAATTTACACCATTACCTTTTCTGGACTGCTCTTGAATAAGAAATAAACTTTAATGTGTTTTAATCCATTATCCTTGAGTCTCTGTTACTATGGAGCCAAACCTAATCTAAACAGACACAGCTAGGGTCAGAATGCCCACCCTAGGATATGGAATATCAGTCTCATGATGAATTTGAGATAGGAGGCAGAGTGGGTTCCATGGGAAAACAGGTGCTTCAGATGCCAGTTGCTGGAACTGCAAAAATCCAACAGCAGACAGAGGAAAAAAACAAAAGGCAGTTTTGCCAGCTTTGGCAGTAAAGGCTCTATTAATTTATCCCATAAATTTGAAACAGAAAAAAAAATCTAAATGGGACACTACGGAAAGCTCTCCTTTTTTACACATTCAATGATCATAAATTCCAAATTGAAAAGACTTTCAAAACATAAAATATGATGTTCCAAAGTTATATGACCTATTCTGACTGTCCATGCCACCTAATTGTTGGCTAGAAAACCATGCTCACTATCCGTCCACACCATTCAGAATGCAAGATGAATTTTCTGTTATATTTCTTTATTTCCTTTTAGATTGGATTGATTTTTGTTTTCACTTCCTGTAGTGGAATGATGACACACAGTGACTTGGCCTCAATTACCTGTGCAGATCCACGGAGAGATACTCATACACAGACTATCCTTACATAGGATTCCCACCTAAGACCAGAAACAGAAGCCCGGGCATAGAAAATGATCAAAAACCATTGGCTGGCACTACATTTCTGACACAAGGATAGAGCACTCTCAAAGCTTTCACCTCTTTTTTTTTTTTTAAAGATTTTATTTATTTATTTGAGAGAGAGAGAATGAGAGAGAGCACATGAGAGGGGGGAGGGTCAGAGGGAGAAGCAGACTCCCTGCCGAGCAGGGAGCCCGATGCGGGACTCGATCCCGGGACTCCAGGATCATGACCTGAGCCGAAGGCAGTCGCTTAACCAACTGAGCCACCCAGGCGCCCAAAGCTTTCACCTCTTAATTAACTTCCCCTTCTGGCCAGACATCAGAAGATAGGGAAACAGGAGGCAACTGCAGTGAACTGGATGATGTTGTCATGGATGGAAAACTATCCAGGTGGTGAAAGAGAAAACATGACACAGTTGTTTTCATCTCCTCAGTTGTTTTTCTAATCTATTACTAAGTAAGAAAGTAGTTTGAGCTGATTATATGCAATTTAATTTGTTTTCTGAATAGCTTCAGTCCCTGTTACGAGTTTGGGAAAGCTCTCTTTATCGAATTGGAATCTCCTCATGGAAGAATAATGTTATTTGTTGTTGTTGTTGTTACCCGTCCCCAAGAAATTGAGAGATGAGGGAATGCATTTCCTATTACACAATATTTTCCCTAGTTTAATTTCTCACATATCTTATTGCTCTGTGGTCCTCTAACCTTCTGCCACTATGACCACTTTGGACTAAGGAAAGCCACTGACAGAATTGTGTACGGGTAGTATTTATTGACATCTTGCTACCCACCCATAAGAGAGTCACCTTGTAGCCAGAACATTCCTCTCTCTCTTTCTCCCTCTCTCTCTCTCCTCCCACACATACACTCCACATGCATACACACTCCACACACACAGACACACATTCACACACACACACACTATACACACACACACAAACACCAAGAGGCCTTTTAATTTTTGTTATTTCTGTCAATAGAATTGGAAAACAAAGTCCTTGGTTTATCAGGTTGTATAAAATATTTCCAAAACCATTATAATGTGTACATGTTATCATCAACTCCATAATTCTTCTCTCTGCCCACACTTTCTGCAGCCTGACAGGTTATCACCTCTGCATGTTCTATGCTTCAGATTCAGTTACCTCTGAATCATAAGCAAAGTTGGCAATAACCTGGCAGGCCAGTCCTTCAATCCGTATGCAAGAGTTGATTGCTATCCCACTCCTTGAAGTACTTCCACAATTCCCTGCTTCATTGAAAAGCCTTTGACATCAACCTACTGCTCTTGGAAGGATTACAACTTGTATATTTGGATGGTTCTGGTGAGGGTGTACAATACCACCAGGTATGAAAGCAAAATTGCTTTCCGTGCAGGTTGTGAATGCCACACTTCTCCATTCTCATGTTGGGTGTGCTATAATCTAAGGAGCGTGCTTGTCTCTGAAATGTGGATCTTCACTTAGAGTTTCAATGCAAGTTTTCAATCCTGGAGAATAAATGTCTTGCACGTCATCTGCAACTTGCTGAGGCGCTATGATCTTTATACATGGAAGCTATCAACTCCAACAGTAGGATATGATATTTGAAACATTTTGACTATTTAGGATATGATCTTTGAGAAAAATGGAAGTCATCTGAGAGGGATGTCTGAAGAGTCTGAAGAGTTTTTTTTCTGTTGCATGTGGACATCAAACCGGCCAACTTAGGGTCTTTCAGAAATATGTCAAGGGTGAATAAGAAATATAAGAAAATATGAAAATGTCTTCACATGGTTAAAACATCTGTCTCTGCAGGTTTAAAGGAATTTAAATTATTTTTAATTGCTTGGAAATTTTAAGGGATAAAAAAAGACCTTTTTCTAGAACAATTCCCTTCTTAAAATCTCTTTACCATTTGACTGAAAACCAGTTGTAATCATCACATTGTCTTTCTTAAACATTAATACCTCAACCAAATGAAGCCAACAAGCACATTTGGATGGCAATGGAAGCTACACAGTTGCTTTGGTAGTTGACGTTCAGATGTGTGTTTAGGGCATTATTTCTTAGAATCCTCCAAGATCTTTCTTTTTCAGTGGATTACTGGGCTATTTTTCAGAGCTACTAAATCAGAATCTTTGAGTTAGGAGCTCTGAAATCTGTATTTTTAAAAAATAATCAGATAATTCCTATGAAACACCAAACTTTAAGTGTCAGGTCAAGAGACATGGCAAAAAGGGAGCCTTGCCTATAAAATTATACACACACACACACATACACGAAGTGGAAGCAAAGTGAAATTTAGCTGGGATTTTCCAGATAAATGCATGTATAATAAAAGTTGACTATAATACATTTTTAAGGTACCCAAGTTCTTCTGTCTCTCTTTGGTATGCCTGTTAAATTCATATGGAAAGTAAAATAAAAATAAAACAAACAGGCAAACTGAAGCACAATATATCCTTGCATTCTCATGTTCAAAGCTAGTGATTAGTGATTGCTTTTTTTTCCCCTTAACACCACAGAGAACAGGGAGTGAGCCTGGAAATATCAATATTCTTTGGGATTTTATACTTCTTTTCATCTTCAAAGTGCCTTACAAAATTCTCTAATTAGGCTTACACGCTCTGGCTCCTAGTTGTATCTCTAATCATAAGACAGCATACCTGCTCTTCACTGCTTAGCTCTGAGCAACATGCCATTCTTAATCATTACTAAATTAAAGAAAAAAGTGTTTGTAATAATTTCTACTTAATTAAAACAAATCTGGACATTTCTTTAAATGCAAGTCCAATTGCTTGGGCCCTAATCTATATTAGCAAAGTTTGGCCATTATTTATTTGGAGCAAAGATAAGTTTTAATTGTAAAATTATCTGTAATTAAATGTAATGGTTAAAATAGTTGCATTTCTGACCAACCTAAAATATTATTTGAAAGGATTTCATTTTATTCCCTTGGAAAATTTTTAGTTTTACACATCTTTACTATTTTACTTTACTAAATCACTTTTGATCTGACCGTGCTTTTTAATAAACTTTTAGGTATCTGTGAGATAGGTTAGTCTTTAAACTGAGAACTCAAAATGAAAATTAGGGTATCTATATTTTATTTTCATTTCTGGCACTAGCTAGTTATGACTTCAGGCAAGTCACTTACTGTTTCCGGATTTTGGTTTCCTCCTTTGTAATTAGAGAAGTGTCTTCCAGCTCTGTGATCCTAAGAGTAATCGTGTGCCTCTCAGCATGTCTTGCATGCATGGCTGTGCAAGAAGCCCCTCTAGCATGTTCTATTAACATCAGATGTATGTAGAGCTTGAAAGTCAGAAGATGCTTTGTGGTCATTGGGCATGTCATCCCTCAACCATAATATGGCCAATTACATAACAATAGAACAGGTCAGAAATATAAGCATCTGAACATAAGTCTTTACTAAAGCATGTCTTTGGTTTGCACCCATGTTGTGTGGAGAAAGACTATGGAGTCATCTAAAAAATGTCTACTGAGTCATTGGAAGATGTTACCTTCCCTTCCCACCCTCTGCCTCTCACCGAAGCCTTCTTCAGAATTAGAGTTTCTTTCTGTGTTATTCTTGTTATGGAAAAGTATTAAAATAAATTGCTATTTTAAACTTTATCGAGGACTCACACCTTTGAGTGAAGGGGATGCCCTATCTTTCTCTGAGAACATGTGTTGAGACGGGGAGGAAGATGAAGGCATTAGGGAAGGGACATGATCACCATCAACTGGAAGAATGAGAAATGAATTGTGAGAAGAGAAGATGCAGAAAAACACACTTCACACATCACCATTCAGGAAACAGAAAGGCCTGCCTGCCCACATGGTGCAACAAACAGTAGCTATGGTCTGGTCAGGAGGACCTATAATTGTAAACAGGATTCCCTGCGTTTGCAACCTCCTGGAGGCATATTCATTTCAGGTCTAGACTGCATACCAAAAAACTAAAACCAATAAAAGTGTATTCCAACAAGTCAGCATTCCCCACAAGCTCTGTGACTGTGTGAATGTGTATATGCATGCTGATGGCATGAGACAAGGAGGAGGAAACAGAACACGAACTGCTAGAACAGTCTCATTTCAAAGTGAACTTGTTACTGAGTGAAAAGGCAAAGGATAGAAGGATCGAATCTTCCTCTTAATAAACATACAACATAATACCTGAATAGATAGTTGCGGATGCTGTGAATTCTCCCTTTGATATGATCTATTTCCTTGGGTATCTTGGGTTGGAGATGGTCCAAAGAAATACCGGTAGTAACCTCAGAAGCAAAATAGGAATCCAAAAGATTCTGGTTTGATGTTTTACTTATAGTAGAATCTTTTGAGAAGGGAAACCAGTGGGATGGATTCACGTCTTAGTAAGTTGATTAAAGTGCTGCACTTGTCTTTCAGGGGAATATTCGTGTAGGAATTAGTGCTGGTGCTCTGGCCAAATGCTTCTCCACAGCGGTTCTATCATCATGAAACCCAGTCTGAGCAATGATGACTTCAGGGTAACCATATCATATTCAACAAAGAAAGACCCAGGATGCCCACTCTAACTTGAATTTAAGATAAAGTACAAACATTTTTTTTAAAGATTTTATTTATTTGACAGAGAGAGAGACAACAAGAGAGGGAACACAAGCAGGTGGAGTGGGAGAGGGAGAAGCAGCCTTCCTGCCAAGAGGGAGCCCGATGCAGGGCTCGATCCCAGGACCCTGGGATCATGACCTGAGCCAAAGGCAGACTCTTAACGACTGAGCCAACCAGGTGCCTCCAAGAACAAACATATTTTTAGTGTAAGTATGTGTCATGCAATATTTGGGCCATACTTCCACTTGGTTTATCTAAAATTCACATTTAGCTAAGTGTCTTGAATTTCATCTGCATTTCAGCAGAAATATTTTTGGCTACTCTTGACAGCTTGAACTGAAATACAAAGAGAAACTTTGTTCCTATGACACTTTTTCACATCATCTTGTTATCAAAAAGAACAGGAGACCAATGCATTCCTGTAGGTTTGTAGTGAAAGTAGTGAGTGTGTGACCATGTGTGGACATGGCCTCTGACCCAATTTTATCATTTTCAATAACTACTTCTAAACAAAGGGGTGGTGCTTGCAAATTGCAGGAAAGTTGCATAATCCCCATAACATCAGGACTGAATCCAGATTAAGTAAGTGGAAATGAATGATTCAGCAGTGCTTTGTTAATCACTGTGCAAGTCTAATTGTGTAACACCTTCTCTGTATTTTTCACTCCTGCCCGTCTTGAGGAGACACAATGCATTCTTTTCCCTCTGTGACATGCTCTCCGCTGCAAGCCTGCTTCAGACCCAGTCACAGCACCGGCTGCTCTCAGAGGCCCTGAGAACCCCACCTGGAATCCTGAGAGCCGCCACATGCTAGTCACCTAAATTTCAGTTGACCCTTGAACAACTTGGGTTTGAACTGCACAGGTCCACTTATGCACAGTACAGTTCTGTAAATGTATTTTTTACAGTTTTTTACAGTACAGTTCAGTAAATGTATTTTCTCTTCCTTATGATCTTCTTCATAACACCTTTTCTTTTACATACTGTATAAAGTATATATACATATAACATACAGAATATGTGTCACCCAACCGTTTATGTGATCGGTAAGGCTTCTGGTCAACAATAGGCTTTCAGTAATTAAGTTCTGGGGGAGTCAAAAGTTATATGTGGATTTTCAACTGTGCAGGGGTTGATGGCCCTACCCCACCCCCCGCATTGTCCAAGAGTCAACTGTACTTCACTCTGAGTTTGCACCATCAGTAGAGCCTTTTAATGGATTCAACTGACTCATTCAAAGGTTGTAGAAAGGTCTAGTTAAATAAGGAATGTCCTTTCACACATGTCCCCTGGGATCCTCTCTCTTCAGACCTCCCACTCTTTTATCTGTCTCCTGCCTCTTCAGTCTCTCTCTCTCTTCTGTCTCTTCCTCTCCCATTGGTATCCATTCTCAAGTTTCTCCTCTATTAGAAAAATGGAAGTAAAAATCTTGACCTTGGCCCCTGTCGTTTCCAGTGGTCTCTCTTTTCCTTCCATTAAAAGGAATCTTTGTCCTCATCAAACATTTGTAATGGAAGGAAAAGAGGAAGGAGCCCTGCTACAAACATTGGCTTCTATCCCTACTTCTCTCCCAGAATTTCCTGATGATCACCTCATTGTTCAATCCAGTAGATGTTTTTTTCATTCCTTATTTAACTAACCCTTTCTGCAACCTTTGACACTCATTTTTGGGGGGTTCATGACACTGCTTTCTCCTTACTTTTGTTGGCTTATCTTCCACCAAGTTTGTCTTAAATGTGTATATTTCCAAGTGTTTCCTTCTGAACCCCCATCTCATAGTAATGGGCACCTTATCCTTAGTGATTTCAATTTTTCCCATTGTATAAACCACCATGTATGTTTGAGGGTGGAAACTATGAACTCGGGCTGGGTGGAAAACCTAGCTCTGTTCCTCATAAGCAGTGTTGTGTAAGAAAAATCACAAAATCTTCTAATCAGAACCCAAAGATATTGTCAGTACCCTGTAGCCACAGACTCCTGAGAACAACACTACAGTTTGTTGTAGCAAACACACAGACTATGAGGAAGAACAGGGTGCCTGAGTAAGAGGATGCTAGGAAGAACCTACTATAGGATCTGGGTATTGGTTGGGTCATTGAGGGAGGACATATTGTCTAGATTGGGTGTTGTGGACAATAAACAAACAAATAAGTGTAAATGTTTGTCATTCAGTTTAACTTGAACAGCATCACATGGTCTATGTTTTTTGGAAGTGTTGTGCAGTTGAAAACGGGAAGTGGTTGGAGTGGTAGTAAAGAACATAATTCTCATATACTTGCTCTGGAGAAAATCAGACAGAGAGATGGGCAAGCTGCCAAAATTGTTGGTCTTTCAGATAAAGTGCAGATGTTTCTCTTAAGTTTACCTGAATTCATCTGAACAATCCAAGTCTAGAAATCAGGTCGCAAATCTACCACAGTCATTTCTCCATCGAGAGTTCCGGTATCTCCCTGTGGAGTCTTTCTCACAGCATCTTACTCCCTTTGCATCCTTGTTTTCCCATAAAATGAAAAATCACAACAGTGCCGTTAAGACATACTCAATGGAAACAAACTTCAGAAAGGGTTCGCAATGTTAACTAGAATGTAATTTAGAATTTCCCCAATACCTGATCTATGCTCTATTCAGATAAGTTAGTTTCAGATTAGGTGAAGATGTCTCTGCCTTAAATTTTTGGATCAATCTCAGTAAGAAATTTAAGCAAGGAATCAGGTATCTAATTTGAATGCCATTATAAATACATATTTTGTAATTAAAGAATTAATACTCTGTAGAATTTAAATGTTAGCTTCTTCATGATTATTGAATCCAAAACCCTCTTATCACAATTGAGAATATAGGGGTTTTTTAATAGGATTTTAATAAAAAGAGTCTGTTCTTATGCACCTGGGTGGCTCAGTCAGTTGAGCATCTGCCTTTGGCTCAGGTTAGGATCCCAGGGTCCTGGGATCAAGCCCCACATCAGGCTCCCTACTAGCCTCCCTCACCCTCTCCCCACTGCTCGTACTCTCTCTCACTATCTCTCTCTCAAATAAATAAATAAAATCTTTTTTAAAAAAATCCTGTTTATGATGATTTATTTAATTATAACATTTTGCATTTTTGTAGTATTTATTTGGTCTAAATTTGTAAATGGTCAGTCCAATCTAGTAAAGAGGACTTCAGTGACAGTCTTGATCATTTGCTTATCAAACATCCAGTTATAATAGAAATAATATTTATTGTTTGCTTACTAGGTGCTAAGTACTATGTTAAGCATTTCACATAAATTATCACATTTAATCCCAACAGCAACTCCATGATATAGGTAATATTATTTTTTAGGTTTTATATAGATGAGGAAACTGGATTTAGCAAGTTTAAGGAACTTGCCCAAGGTCACACGTAGCTTGTAAAATTTGCACTTGCTTCAATTATTCCAGGGCCTGAGCTTTTGAAGGGAAAATTCTATCACTGAGAACCTGCAAGTCCTGAGGCTGCATCAACATGAATATTTTTAAGTAGCCCTGAATTACTTCCTCAGGTACTTTTCTCACAATCTCAATTCAGTTCAACACATATGCTGGGCCATCTGTTGCCCCTAAGACCCTGTACCAAGTGATTGTGAGCAGGCATCACCTAGAGAAGTGAAACTGGGTGGCCGTTCTCAAGTTCTCAGCTCAGGGCTCGAAGCTAAGGCAGAAAGAGGGCTGTGCTGTGTTCTCCTTCTGAGAGTCGGGTATCTCAGTAACAAGGGGAAATAGTCCAAGCCAGCAATGCACTTTATACTCCATGAGCAGGTAACCCAACCGGCTAAATGCTGTTTGACAGTATTACTTACAGAAGGAAGATCAGAATGAATTTGTGGCTGGAGCTAAATGCAATGGTAAAATATTTCAAGGAGTTCTCTGACTACTTCACAAAATAATCATCACGTTTAGTTATTTTTTGGAAGAGTCCATCAGTATGTTTTTTTTCTTTGGGCACGAAGAAAATTGGAACTGAATTTCATTCCCTGTTGAAATATGGATCAAGTCTTTGTGCTCCTGGACAATTGTTTTTTTTTTTCTTTCTGTTTTTTTTCAAAATGGTTTCCAAACTCCATTTTCCACGTACTAAAATCTGTCCTGTTGTTTTCCATATACTTCATGTTGAGCAATATGACAAAGCCCTTTTTTAGTCCCACATAATTTCTTTTTTTTTTTTAATTTATTTGAGAGAGAGAGAATGAGAGAGAGCAAGCACATGAGAGGGGGGTAGGGTTAGAGGGAGAAACAGACTCCCCGCCGAGCAGGGAGCCCAATGCGGGATTCGATCCAGGGACTCCAGGATCATGACCTGAGCCGAAGGCAGTCGCTTAACCAACTGAGCCACCCAGGCACCCAGTCCCACATAATTTCTAAATAAACAGCCAACTGTGGATGTCATCAACAGACCATATTTATTTCCCTCTGTTTGTCCTTCATTTTTTAAAAATTGTGAAAATCAGAATAATAGTATGTTCAGTTACAGAGAAACTTCTAGATTAGATCCAGATAGAGTATCCATTATCCCCAATTAAAGAATTTAATTTCTGAGTACAAGGGGTGAATGGAAAAAAAATCACTATTTACTCAATGTTGACAGTAACGAGTACCATTTATCATCTACCTACCCTCTACCAGAAATAAAGATACTTTGCTTTATCTCACAATTCCTTACAACATTATAAAAGTAAATATTACTCCCATTTTACAGATGAGAAACTAAAGCCCAGAGATGCTACACAAAGTGAATGACAAAGGTTATTCACTAGTAAAAAGTCAGATTACATCCCAATATTACTTTAACAAACTTTTTTTTTTTTTTTAATAGAGAGAGAGAGCTTGAAATCTGGGGAAGGGGAAGAGGGAGGGGGAGAGAGAGAATCTCAAGCAAGACTCTGCATTGAGCTCAGAGCCGGACACGGGGCTCAATCTCAGGACCCTGAGGGCATGACCTGAGCTGAAATCAAGAGTCAGATGCTTAACTGACTGAGCCACCCAAGCGCCCCACTTTAACAAACATAACTGATACTTTAAATTGCAGACGTCCCCATTGTTTCTAAGCCCTACTAAAAAATAAGCACCATAAAATTGGCCACAGAGAGCACTAGTCATAGAATGTAAACTAAATCATTAATTTAACCATACAGATATTTTAGTTTTGCTAAATAGCTATTGCTCTAAAAAGAATCACAGATGCCCCCAGGGTGTGGGGGGGGAGGGAGAGTTCTTGCCACTTTTCATTTCTGCTACTGCTGGGTTGCCAGGCAGAAGTGTCTCTTAAAACTCTGACTTTGGGATAAGATATCCCCCCTCAACTCTTATGCTCTACTTCTCCACAGTAAGACATTGCAAATGGCAGGTACAAAATCCAGCTTCAATGGGAGCCATTTGGAGTCACTGGCAGGCAAGTTACAGGGACATATGAGGATATCATAGGAAACAGAATCCATATCAGTCATTTCTGAAATAAAATTAGATGTGTACTTGAGGCAATATGTCATCCCCACCCCCCAAGTTTAACTCTTTTCAACCTCGATCTCCTTTTGTTGACTGGCTTCTTAAGTCCCCCTCTAAATCAAGCCCAGAGTCCCCCTCTCAAACTCTCTTGGGCGATGAAGAAGAAAGATTTTTCCTGCCTAGTTTCCTTAGGACGTTCCTCAAGTGAAGAATGGAAGAGTCTCACATTTTCCAGTTCCCTGACACCTGAGGAATCATGCTCCCTGGAGATCTCCTCAGAAATGTTTGTTAGTTCTATTCACTAGCAGTTACTAGTACTCTGCCTGCTCCTGGACTTAGTTAATTCAGTTTTTAAAACCCTTTTCTGGGGCACCTGGGTGGCTCAGTCGGTGAAGTGTCTGCTTTCTGCTCAGGTCATGATCCTGGAGTCCAGGAATGGAGCCCCACATTGGGCTCCCTGCTCAGAGGGGAGCCTGCTTCTCCCTCTCCCTCTGCCACTCCCCCGCCCCATGCTCCTTCTCTCTCACTCACTGTCTCTGTCTCTCAAGTAAATAAAATAAAATAAAATAAAATAAAATAAAATAAAACTCAAACCCTTTGCTGATTCATTTTCATTTCTTTTTTAGTGCCTCACATTTCTGCCCCAGGTGCTGAATTAAATCTGTCTTAAACCTGAATTAAATGTCTTATTCTACCTACCATACCTTCCGACAAGCCATGCTATGCCCACAACCAATTGACATTCAAAACACAGAGTGTACACACACACACACACACACACACACCCCTATCCATTGAATATCCAGGAGACAAGAGCTACAGCTGTTAACTATAAAGTGAAATTCATGGTACACACGAATTTATTTATTTGTGTTATTTTAGAGCATTTTCTGACAGAATACGAGAATTCTTTAATACACTATAATGCTTCAAGAATAAATATTCATTTCTGGGAAAATGCCTTTCTTGAGTTATTTATTTGAGAATAATAATAATAGATCATTGGAAACCTGTAAACCTGGAAAATGACTCAGAATAGCAGCAGGAACCTGCCTAAATTGTCCTATTTCTCTCCTTTCAAACCTCTGCATGTGTCTCCACTTAATCCCAGTAAGTCAATTTTTTATTTCAAATGAAATGCCCTCTAATGATAATGTATGACCAAATAATTAAAATAAAGCTAGTCTTTCCTTCCTTCCTTCCCTCCTTCTTTCCCTCTTTTCTTTCTTTTTTCCTTCTTCATTTCTATTATTGAAAATTCATAGTAGAAAGATGCTTTAAAATTTACCAGAAGAATTGAATTGGTCATTCTAATCATCCGCTTAGTACCTGTGAATTTGTAAAAAATGATCATAGGCATTAACTGTACTCATTTGTGTAGCAATAAAAAAAAGTAATTCTAGGATAATTCAAAACTGTATCTATCAATTCCACTTAAAATAAATAGAGAATTTTCCTTCTTCAAGTTGCCTTCTTGGTAAGTCAATGCAAGCTGCCACATAATCAACTGAACTATTGTAATGATAGTCAAAATTAAGAAATTTGCTATCGCTCATTTCTTTTTTTCTAAAATGCTGTAGCCTCTGAAGAATGAAGATAAGCAATTCATCTTTACCACTGAGATTGTCAGAATATGTATTCTTGGAACATAAAGTCACACTTTTCATGCTATAATAAAACACACATACTTTGATGTTGTTCCTAAGCCAAAATGATGCTGCCCACAGGTAGTAAAATTCTCTGGGGGTTCATCTGTGAGAAACTGAGGTCAACCTTTGACCCCAGTTGCATCCAAATAACAACCACCAAAATGTAACTTACTACACATTGTCAAGTGTGGTGATACAACATCAGCAGCACATGTAGAAATGTCAAATAGGTATGTGGGAAATGAAATACAGGTATATCAGTTTGTAGAAACAGCAAATTATCTCTAATTCCCCTTATTTAAAGCAGATTGCTTTGAAACTGTAATTGACTTTGCGATTTTGCACATTTGAACTTTATCGCCCTGCTTACCATTTAAGTAAAAATATCTATAACTTTTTACACTAGCAATTAGCTTCCCACATGAACAAATATCCCTCCTTTGGCCAATCGAATATAAACATAAATATTTGACATGATTTGACTGAAATCACGCTACGTGGAAAGTCCTTGAAACACCCACAAATGTGTAGAAAATAAAAATAGTATGGATTTGGAGAGATTACAATTTAAATATTTTCCAATAGGATGCAAACCAAACTTTTCACTTTTGCGAGAGCATTGGGAGGCTATTTTTCACCTCGTTGGCTTCCTCAATAGTGTGAGCTTCTTGTAAGTCACCTGTGAAACAGTAAAAGGGAGGTTGTAATCTCTGTGTCCACTCCCAAGCGTGTTTACAATCATACTCACATGTCCTCAAAAGGGGGACTCGTTTTTTTAATCTCACTACTTGCACAGGTATTTACTTTAAAAAAACACTGTAAAAACCTAAGACATAATAGTAAAACACAAAAATTAAACAGCAAAACAAAAACATCAGCACAATCAAGAAACAAAAATAGCCCCAAAACCTTATCTTTTATTTTTAAAAGTTATTCTTGAAAAGTTTTAGAATTTGAAAGCCACTGAAACAGGGGCACTGGTCAGATCCAATATATTAATTTCCAAAAAGGTGTTTAATGGGCCTCTCAAGAAACATTTCTTAAATCCTAAACATAACCATAATAGGGATGACTCTCATTAATAGATCATGACTAATGTTTTAAGCCATGCAAACTATTTCTAGTGTTCACCACGACTCTGTGAGGTGATAGGATTTATCTCCCTTTTCTAGACAAAGGAGCCAAGACCCACTAAATTTAAATGTCTTGCTCAAAATCATACCACTAGTAAAGGGCAGAGCATTGGTCTGAAGCCTGCTCGGCGTAGCTCCAAAGCTCTTTACACGTTCCATGTTGTTTCCAGTTGCCCTCAGGCAAAGCATTCCTGGTCATCACAGATTAATAATGATTATCTGCAAGTGAGCAAGCTAGAAAAGGGAAAACTGAAATTTCTGGCTTGTATGCTTGGTTGCCACCATTTTAATTTCTTTCATTTCCCTACTCCAAAGACCATATTATTTCCTAACAAAACGGGGAGAACTGTAATCTATTTTGTGAGTTCACCCCCTGTTTGGTTAATAAAATGCCTAACTTGAATTGATGAATTTATCCCTTTAGGCATGTCAAAACTCTATATTTGAAAAGTATAAAATGTACAAAGGGGCCATTTTTGTCGTCTTTTAAAATAATCAAAACTTGCCTCACTACTTAGAATTTAAACTTTCAATCATTGGTTGATAGAGTCTTTATGTCAATTAGATACAGATACCTAACCTCTGACTCTGTTGGAACCTATTTGACATCACAAGTTCCATGTCTCTCAAAGGAATACTCAACACCCTCACCCAAACCGTAAGGGAAGTTTTTAATTTTGATTATTAAATTCCTTTGGTTACAAGAGATGAGACACACTGCTAAAGAAAACGAGAATAAAAGTATGTGCTTTCCAAGAAAGGACAATGAACATATTTCCACAAATACCCAAAGAGTGGGTCAGACACTAAATTCCTGCCTTGGCTACCATCTTGGTGATCCTCCAAAACTTGCAGGGTAGGTATAGATTCTTGCTAAATGTAGCTCCTGGTCAATAAAGTTTAAAGACTTGCTCCAGATCTTCCCACTCTCCAACACACTCAAATACCCACCCATGTATTACATTTTGTCTTAAGAATCATGAAGACATAAACTATAAGGACATAATATGGGGAAATTTTGATCTAGGTTCTCTATTTTTGGCAGAACCAATACATAATTATTGGGTGGATGCCCTATGAAAAAGTTGTTCAAGCTCATGTTTTGGTGGTAGAATGGAAGTGATTATCACAGCACCTGGTAACAGTAAGAAAGAAAATGAAGACACATAGTTATTTCTTTCCCTGTTGTCTTCTTTGGTGAGGAACACTGTCGCCTATCCTACAGTTTAAAGAACAACACTAAACAGTGACACTCCAGCCAAATTCAAGTTATCTGTGTGTTTTAATTGGCTAACGTAATGTCATATAAAATTTTGAATTCGCTGCCAATATTTCTCAAGAAAGAATATCTAACAGAAAAATCCATATTCTAATTCTTTTGAAAAATCAAACATCTGTATGTTGTCAACCAGAAATTCTTCTTGGATCAAAGTGAGAGATTCATTCATTTATTTATTTTTTAAAGATTTTATTTATTTGACAGAGAGAGACACAGCTAGAGAGGGAACGCAAGCAGGGGAGTGGGAGAGGGAGAAGCAGGCTTCCTGCTGAGCAAGGACCCCGATGCGGGGCTTGATCCCAGGACACTGGGATCATGACCTGAGCTGAAGGCAGTAGCTTAACGACTGAGCCACCCAGGTGCCCCAAGAGATTCATTCATTTATACAAATGTTGAAATGTACCTAGCATTCTTAGAAGAGATGAGTAAAATACTTAAGGAAGACCAAGATGAGATCATTTTCTAATTTCTTTTTTTGTGCTTTTTTTATTTCTTTCTAATTTGAGATTGGGGGAAAGACGGGTAAGGGAAGTTGAAAGCAAGGCAGGAGAAGAGGTACCAGCAAGTTTAGCTTGATTGCTCTCTTCTTCATAAGAACGTATTTTGAAGCAATTATACACATTACATTTTATTTGTATTTATTTACTTATTAAGATTTTATTTATTTATTTGACAGAGAGAGAGAGCACAAGCATGGGGAGTGGGAAAGGGAGAAGATGTGAGGCTCGATCTCAGAACTCTGAGATCATGACCTGAGCAAGAGTCAGATGCTTAACCGACTGAGCCACCGAAGCACCCCCATTACATTTGGTATGTATGCCTAGTGATATTCCAATATATCCATTACACAGAAAGTTCCTTACCTTCTACAGAGTCTCACATGGTGAGAATGCAAGCTTACTTCCCAATTAGAAAATAATCTTTCAGTGCATCTACCACTATGTATTGCCATATAAATGCTCAAAACTAACAACAAGAAAATTAATGCAGAAAGGGATAAAGAAGTGTTTCGGGTCGTATGGAAGATTGTGTGTGTACCTGTGTTAAACTGCTTTCACTGCATAATGGTGCTTTAACTTTTAGGAAACAGGTGCCTTTGGTTAAATGTCCTGTAATAAATCATCTCTATGAAATCAAAGTAGGACTGCAGTTAAAGCAAAATTTTCCAGTTTGTTAGATGATGGTAATTGTACCCATGTCAAAATCCTGTGATGCTCTGGAGAAAGAGACTAAGTATTAAGGTAGATAAAAATCAATATAAATTGATTACTTATGTTTAAGTGAGAATAATTGTCAAAAACTAAGTTATTAAAAACGGAGCTATATGGACAGGAAAATCTATCTACAGGTACTTGTCCCAGGGTCCCAAGTTCAAGTTCCCCTGGCCTTTAATTGAGTGGTTGTTTACCTGTGGTTCATGGACCCCTAGGCATTCACAGGAGAGCTTTAGGAGGTCAGACCATGAAGCCCAAAGATTGAAAACAAAACATGGTATGTATTCCGTTTTGATTTTTTTTGTTTTTAGGAAGAGGACCTATAATTTTAATCCATTGCACAAACCTTATTATAATTCACTCATAAACCTTGAGAGGAATATAACAACTATAATTTGGCTCATTTATTTAATAAGGTTAACCAACGAGTCAGTTATAACTTGGATCATTATTCACTTATGTCAAAGGGCCAAATGACAGCCAACATTTAATCGGGCTGCTACAAGAGTGACGAGTTTCCACCTGCAGCTCGGCATCCACTGCTCAACTGCCTACATGTTCATAGCTGCGATATCAAATGACCTCGCATTTCATAACTGTGAAAATAGACCTGGGGTTTTCTGAAAAAGCAGAAAATCTGCTTTTTCTCCCAAGCTTGAGGGGCATCAGAATGGAGGGGGTATCGGTGGAGGGAAGACTGTTGATGAGAAAGAGCAGGAGACAGCTCTTGTGGGGATATTTTACATGTTATAAAACTCTCGGTGAGAGTTGATTTCTAGAAAAAATCTCTGCAATAAAAAGTGCATTTTATACAGAACAATCTTTCCTTAACAAATTCATAGTCTTAAAAAATTCGATGAATTGTATATGCTACTTCAGGGAAGAAAACTTTAATGATTCAGAGAAAACAATATCCTTTCCCTTTACCGTCTAAAAAGTACATTTTGTAGATTCTCTACTATCTACTCTTAGATTGATTGCATATCCTGTGGTTTTCTTTTTCTTCTTAAGGCAAGGAATGGAAAGGGGGGGGGGAAACATTTACAATGAGGCTTTTCCTTCGAATTGTCAGCTGATAAATATAATTTCTCTGTATTTTTGCTTCACTGATCGGAAAGACTGGTCGTTAATGGCCTTTTATTACAAACTTCCTTTAGTACGCAGCCCAGCAATTAGGCATGGGCACGCTCTGTGACCCCTCATTGCCTTGCCACCAGCTTTGATCACAACTTTGCTCAGCGACACACATCTAATAACCAGGAGTGGCATGAACTGAACCATCAACACCTCGATTTATTCCTCAACCCACATCCTTGGCCAAATAGGGGTGTAATTAGCTATTATGCCAACTGCCAATATGACCCGATCTTGTGTTCAGGTTAGGGCAAAAAAAAAAAAAAAAACAGAACAAAAAAACAAAAAAGCCATGCCTCAATACAAACAAAATCATGAAGACAGCACAGCAGGAATTTCAGCCTCTGTGAGGAGCTGGTACAGCAGCTTGGAGGCAAAGTAACGTTGCAATCAGTTTTGTTGCTTTGCATTGCCTTCTGTGAAGTGTTTTAAATCCAGTAGAGTAGAACTTAAAAGAGAAAGGACACTTGGGAAGGAATGCGATCAATGACAAGCCAGATTCTTCTCCAGTAACAGTCCAAGCTGTAGAATCCAAAATTATGAACGTTCAGCCGGGCATAGCTCTTAACATAGAAAAGAATTGAGAAACGATCACCAAACTTTTTTGGTTTTTTTTTTTCATCTTCACTCACGAAATGGCTTTGACTTAACAGTGCCTGCCCCAAAAATGCAACCCCAAGGGCAACATAAAACAAACCAACTAAAATTCCCGTAACCAAAAGTTCTACATCAGTGGTCTCAGACTGTAATGTTTCCTGAATCACCTGGGGATCTTGTTAAAAATGCAGATTCTAATTTGGTGGGTCTAAGGTGGGACCAGGGTTTGAGCATTTCTAACAGCGCTCCCTACCCCCACCCCTGCCCTGAGGTGAAGCCAATGCCACTGGTCCTTGAACCCCACTTTGAGTAGCAGTGCTAGGTAAATCAGAGAGTAACCATTTTTAGCCAGATTAATCCTCAGCATGGTCTGTTTGTCACTTCATTTTGCATTTAAAGATATTCTGGACTTGTCCTGCTGCCTCCTCCACACAGGATTCGAAGTATCACACGGCATTTAGAATGAGCTCTGAAGAAGATCATGAAATATTCTTCCTTAGAGACACTAAAACTTCATGACATAATTCATAAAGATTTGTTTTCTTATTATTGTGGTAAATGTGGAATATATAAAAACATTGTAATCAGGAAAACAACAATCACCCATAATCTCGTTTTTCAGAGATGGGCTCCTAACATATTGATATATATTTCTCATTAGAATCAAAGGTACTTATGGGGCTCCTGGGTGGCTCAGTAAGTTGAGCAACTGATGCTTGATTTCAGCTCACGTCTTTATCTCAGGGTTGTGAGATCGAGCCTTGTGGAGGGCTCTGCACTCAGCACAGAGTCTGCTTGTCCCTCTCCCTTTCCTTCTGCCCCTACTGCGTCCTCTCTCTCTCTCAAATAAATAAATACAATCTTAAAAAAAAAAAAGAATCAAAGGTACTTACACATTTTGGACCTAATTCTTTTCACTTAACATGTTATTAAGTACTGTTGCTGTTTCATTCAGTTTTCTTCTGAAAAATGAGATTTAGTATTCTGGTACTTTGGTTGTACTATAATTTATGGAATGGTTTCCTTTCTTACAATTGTTATGTTGCTTCCAAAATTTCCTTATTTAAAATAACACAGAAATAGGGTAATAAAATTTTTCAAATACCTATCACGGGGCGCCTGGGTGGCTCAGTTGGTTAAGTGTCTGCCTTCAGCTCAGGGCATGATCCCAGGGTCCTGGGATCAAGCCCCACGTTGGGGTCTCTCCTCAGTGGGGAATCTGCTTCTCTCTCTCTCTCTCTGTCCTCCTGCCCCTCTACCCCACTCCTGCTCTCTCTCACTTACTCTCTCTCAAATTAATAAATAAAATATTTAAAAAAATACCTGTCACTGTTATAACTTCTTTTCTACAGGTCTTTTTTTTTTTTTTTAAGATTTTATTTGAGAGAGAGAGACAGAGACAGAGATAGTAAGAGAGTACATGAGTGGGGAGGAGAGGGAGAAGCAGGCTCCCCGCTAAGCAGAGAGCCCCATACGGGGCTCAATCCCAGGACCCTGAGATCATGACCTGAGCTGAAGGCAGATGCTTAACCGACTGAGCCACTCAGGTGCCCCTACAGGTCTTTTGATGGGGAAGGTTGGTCTTCACCCACAAGGAACTCCTCTCATGCACTTTGTTCTCCACTCTCTGAGAATGCTTTCTGGAAGCCAAACCCACTGCTTTACTCTTCTGGTAGTTGAGTCGAAAAAACTCATAACCGTTTCCCACCTACAGTAACCTAGGTACATCTTAACTGAAAACCACTAATAGCACTTCCGTTTCTTCTCCTTGTTATCGATTACATTCCTTTCCTTTTGGAGGATATCTTTTTAGCTGTTATTTTTCCCTAATTTACGTTTCAAAAACACCCCATTCTCAATTTAAACACATGGTACTGCATTATTGAACCCTTTTTTTAGAATGAAATTAGGATAATGAAAGTGTAAATTTTATCACTTACCCTTCCTGTGACTCAGAGGACTGTCACATAATTGAGTTTATCATCTCTCCCATCTACTCCTCCCCAAACACACGTAGCCTTGCCTTCTCACCTCCTCCAACCTAGGGGAAGGGTATAATAGTTTTGCCATAGATACAAACTAAGTGGCCTGATTATTTTAATAGGAAATACAATAGACTCTTGAACAACTTGGGGACTAGGAGTGCCCACCCCTGTGCAGTTGAATACCCACATGTAATTTCTGACTCCCCCAAAACTTAACTATTGATAGCCTACTATTGACTGGAAGCCTTACTGATCATGTAAACAGTAGGTGAACACATATTTTGTGTGTTATGTGTATTATAAACTGTATTCTTACACTAAAGTAAGTTAGAGAAAAGGTCATTAAGAAAATTTTAAGGAAGAGAACATACATTTACAATACTATACTGTATTTATTTTAAAAATCCTAGTATACATGGACCTGGACAGTTCAAACCCATGTTGTTCAAGGATCAGCTGTACATCAAAATAGTTGACATTAGACAGGATTCTGTTGGCCTCAAATCATTAAAATACGATTCAAACTAGCTTTAAAAGGAGTAGTGGTGGGATTTACTGACTCCCATAACTGGGATAATAATGTGTATATATCCCTGTGAGTAACATGATTTTCATTTAGATCAAATAACTATTTTTCTAAATTAATTTTGCTTATTTTGAATTCCACCTTTTCTTGTACGCATCCAAACGTGATAGCCGCTAATATTTTGGCTCTGTTTGCAAAAAACTAAAAAGACATCTGAAAAAGTTAAACGACAAAAGTTTTCTGTCAATGTCATCATGTGTTTTAAATAAAAGTTATTTCCAAAAGTGTTTTAAGTTTTCCTCCCACTTATAGAGGGAAGTTTATTTAATTTATGGAACAAAATCAGATATTATTATAAGTGATATCCTAAGTTCAGTTGAAAATTTCAACACTGAAGATCAAGTTTTTGTTTTTAAGGTGATTATAATACAAATACAGATTTGGGTGGAGTGTAGAATCATGGTAACGTAATGCCCTCACTAATAAGAAATCTATAGACCAATGACATCTACCAAATGAAATGTAAGCTATTTTCCTTAAGATGTACAAGTACCTTTATCATATAGCATTTTTTTTCTGATGAAGCCCATGTTGAACACACACACACAATTTAGGATGGGTGTGAACCTTTGATCTTTTTTGTTGCCCCCATCATAGGATTCTCAAAATGTTTAATTCTTTGAAGAACCACTTTACAAATCAACACAAGTGTTCGACAATTACATTGAACTTTTTGTAAATGAGTCATCTAAATTTTGGTTGCATTTTGTTCAAAATCAATTGGAAAATCTTTAAGTAGCGGAGCCACAAACCAATTCACCTTCTGAAGATTTTAGCAAACTACAACTATTGATAACAACTTTTGTAAACAGGTGGGGATGATTAAGTGAGTTGATTTGGGAACTAAATTGTGTGCGCTCCTTACCTTTGAAGTTTTATGATTGTGCTTTGTAATGCCTCAATGTGAAGATTATATCTTCAGGTGATTTTCCTTTTTTTGTACTGAAGAAGTATATATTTTATACCAGGACAGAATGAAATTGAGAAGTCCTAGTATTGTGTAGCATCTAATTTAGTGAAACATTCAAATGTAAATAAGGACAACTTATTTGATGGGTTTTGGCTTATAAAAAATGATCCTATTTATGTGTGTGGTGTTTGTGCGTGTGAGAGAGAAGGAGAGAGAGAAAAAGAAAGAGAAAGAAGCAGAAATCTTTATTTCTTCAAAGAACCACAAAATGTTAACCTTGGCTGCCTCCAGGTAGTGGGACAATGGAGTCTGAGAAGTAAGGAACATAAGTTTCATTTTGCATCTTACTATTTGAAAATTTTATCTTGAGCGTATATTGCTTTTATAATGATAAAACTTTTTGTGAGTCTAAAGGCATAGATTAATATAATATTTTGAAAAATAGTATTCCACCACTCTTCATGGGTATTAGAGGGAACTTTAGAAATCTTTAAAAATCCAAGTTCATTATTCTAATGGTGACAATTTTGAGAACTGTGCCTGGCCAGAGAAAGAGATGTCTAGACATTGGCCCAGGTTTTAGGTATTGTCAAGGCCACCATTCTAGTTAACAAAGACAAACACATCTTGTTCAGAGGGCTGGGATTTTAGTTGATAATTTGTTTTGTTTCCATGTCAGCCAGACCCAGTCACAAAATCCAAGTTCTTTTCCATTGAAAAAAAGAAACGTATTAATCTTGGAAGTAGGTAATTGACTATTTTAAGGCTGGAGAATTAATAGATGTTACCTTCATATATTTTACCACCAGTGTAATCTCAAAGGAAAGAATGAGCAGAGTAGTTACATTTGTTGAACTTACCTTGGCAGCAAAGAGCACTTTTTCTGGCAGTGATCATGTACTTAGCTGATAAAGGAAAAAATATGTTTGGGAGACCACATGTGAGCATTAGGAGCCATTATTTTCCTTGAAATCTTCTTGGCCCCAAATAAACTGCTAGTTGCCATCCAAACGGCAACCCAAGCAATGCTTTTCTACAAGACATTTTAGATCTTTTGATAGATACAGATGTAAATAAAGATACTGTGCAATATTTAGGCATTTGGTACTAGGTAAATAAAATATTCAACAGACAAGTGCCTGATTATCTTTTTTTCCTCACACCAGATGGCTTAGCATCAGGACACAACCATAATTTCTTTCAGGATACCAACAGTTTTGAATCTGCAAGTGCATAATTCTAGATAAAGTGTTTGGTCTCAGAAGAAAGTTAAAATTAATCTCATCTATCCATACACTCAATTCGAAGAGAATGTATTGTTTTCCCAGCTTTAAGAGGTATCAGGTCTCTCTGTGACACCATCCCAAACCATTTTAGTCAGAAACAGGTGAAGCAGAGAATGTTATAAAATAGCCATACTGGATGAATTTTATGAGCCATTGACAACCATGACACAATCCAAAACTATTTTACAAAACATTTACATTTCTCAAGAATTAGTTTCATGAGTTCAGGAGGTTTCTACTGGGAAACTTGCTGAGGATCGGTCATGAACTTTGAATAATGTCAAGAGCTTGACCTCCAAATGTGGTTACCAGGTCGACATTCTGACATGCTCTCATTTGCTTAGTCGCTAGGAAAAGGAACAAATAAAGGTAAAATGTAATGACAACTAAACTCAATGCAATCATCCATGGGAAATAAAACAAGATCATATGCAAAATTATTTTATCCTTTAGCGTGCCTGGACTCAAGCTAAAAGTTCCTTTTTCCCTTTTGAAGTCTAAATCGGGCATTTAGCTAAATACGATCTTTTCTCTATTCTCAAGAACAGGTGTCCCCAAATGAAGTGAAGTACTTTTTCTCATTTTGTCACAGTTCTCCAGGACAGGGAATATACATGACCAAGAGAAGAATCAGCTTACAACTTATGTGTCCTCCAAGGGGGAGTTCTTTATACAGCTGCTTTTGCTGAGCCAAGGGAGAGGTACATATGGAAGAGAGGAAAATGGGGTACAGAGCTAATACACCACCAGGAAGGATAGGACTTAGGATGGTGTGGTAAGCAAAATTTTAAGACAGCCTTCAAGATTTCTGCCCCTATAAATCACACACCCTATACACATCCTATAAATCTCCTCCCCTGGAACATGGGCAGGACCTGTGAATATAATGAGAGATAACTCCTGCATTAGAGCATCCAGAGAAACATAACCAAAAGGATAGATTATAGATAGATAAATAATGTAGATATAGATATAGATATAGATGGTTGGAATTGGCTCACAGGGTTATGGACGAGGCTGAGAAGCCCCACAACCTTCCAGCTACAAGCTGGAAAACGAGGAAAGCCAGGATCGTTCAGTCTAAATCTGAAAGCCTGAGAACCAAGGATGCCAATGATCTAAGTCCCAGAATCCAAAGGCCTGAGAGCCAGGAATTCTGATGTCCAGGGCAGGAGAAGATGGACATCCCAGCTCTAGAAAGAGAGAATTTCACCTTTCCTTGCCTTTTTGTTCTATTTAAGCTCTCTATGGATTGGATGATGCCCATCCATATTGGTGAAGGCAGATATTCTTTAATTAGTCTACCAGTTCCAATGCTAATCTCTTCCAGAAACACTCTCAAGGTCACATCCAGAAATAATGTTTTACCAGCTATCTGGGCATCCCTTGGCCCAGTCAAATTGACACATAAAATTAACCATCATAACTTTCACAATCAGTGTGTTATATGGCAAAGGGAAAGGGCCTTTTTAGGTATAATTAAAGCCCCTAAACTGTTGAGTTTGTGTTAATCAAAGGGGAGATTATCCTGGGTGGGCCTGACCTAATCAGGGGAGCCGTTTAAGAGAGGATCTAAAGGGCAGAGATAGAACGAGTCAGAAAGATATGAAGCAGCAGAGATCTGAAGAAGCAAGCTGCCATACAGCTAGGATGATAGGTGAACTCTAATTGCTGAGAGTCTCAGTCTTACAGCCACAAGGAATTGAATTTTGCCAGCAGTCACTGGGCATGGAAGAGGACTCCAACCTCCAAATACTCCACAGCTCAGGCTGCTACCTTGATTTCGCCCTTGTGGGACACTGTGGAAAGGATCCAGCTAAGCTGAACCCAGACTCCTAGCCAATGGAAACAGCGAAATAATACATTTCTGTGTTTCAAGCTGCTGCATTTGTGGTGCTTTGTTATACAATAGAAATACAGCAGTGGAAAACAAATCCGGAGAGAATACAGGACAAGGGAGGTAGGCAAAAAGTTGATCAACCTGGGGTCCGAGTCCTTCCAATCCGCATCCTTCCCTGCCTTTCCCCCTGGAGACATTATATTCTTTATAGAGGAGAAGGGAGTATCTACTCTACCCATTTGTATAACACAATAAATTCCGGGAGCTAAGATTTTGAAATATGAACCAATGTATTTCTGGTCTTCCCATTCTAGTCAAGGCATCCTGGACTTTCTGCCTCAGGGAAGGACAGAAGAAGAGTCAATTCTCAGCTCTTAAGTGTCGCACTGGGCATCCAAAAACTTATGGCAGGACCAATAGTTTGAGAGTAAGTATTTTGAATAAAAAAATCCTAAATTTTATTCTATTATAAAAGCTGAAGTTTATGCTGTAAATAATAGATGTGGGAATTGTATTTGATGGTAGAAGAAGAGCCAGTTTTTCTGCCCTCGCCATGATAATTATTCCATGCTCTGAGGAGATAGAGTCAGCAAGGAGCTGTCTGGTGAAGTGCCTGAGAAAGTTCTTTGATCTGTCTCCCCCAGTGAGTCCTCAACCCAAGAGAAGCAAGCAGTAGGCTTCCCAAGAGGTTTGGGAACAGCTGAAATCCATCTGTGCTTCAATTCCTACGAGGGTCTTTGAAGGAAGAGGGTATGGAGGGGAAAATGTCTCACAGAGACTCTCCCCATCTATGTGGTGTGGCTGCAGAACAGAAACAAGCATGGCGTCTGTGAGGCTACAGAACATAGAGAGAAGCTCCAGGTTGATGGTGGAGAGCTTCCAAATTTCTCACAAAGAAAGACGGGACTGGTTGCATTCAAAGGACTTATCTACCCTTTGCACCAGGTGACCACCAATGCCTCTTCCAGGTCTAATTTTTTTTAAGTATAATGAACATACAATGTTATATTTGTTTGTGGTATACACATATTGATTCAACAATCCCATACATTACTCAGTGCTCACCACAATGACTGTTGTCACTGTCACCATATGAGGTTATTTAAATATTATTGACTATATTCCCTTTGCTGTACTTTTCATCTCCATGACATATTAATTTTATAACTGAAAGTTTGTTCCTCTTAATTCCTTTATCTATTTCACCCATCCCCACATCCACCTTCCCTCTGGCAACTACCAGTTTGTTCTCTGTATTTAGAGTCTGCTTTTACGATGTTGTTGTTGTTTCTTTGTTCATTTGTTTTGTTTCTTAGATTCCACATATGAGTGAAATCATATGGTATTTGTCTTTCTATGACTGACTTATTTCATTTAATATTATACCCTCTAGCTCCATCCATGTTGTTGCAAATGGCAAGATATAATTCTTTCTGATGGCTGAGTAATATTCCATTGTATATATCTACCACATCTTCTGTATCCATTCATCTATTGATGGACACTTGGGCTGCTTCCTTATCTTGGCTATTTAAATAATTTTGTTATAAACATAAGGGTGCATATCATCATTTCGAATTAGTGTTTCTGTTTTCTGTGGGTAAATACCGAGGAGTGGGATTACTGGATTGTATGGCACTGGCACAAAAACAGATCAATGGGATAGAATAGAGACCCCAGAAATAAACCCATGCCTATATGGTCAATTAATCTACAACAAAGGAGGCAAGAACATACAATGGGGCAGAGACCTCTTCAATAAATGATGCTGGAAATGCCCTCAGCAAGGTCTAGGAATGAAACCAAAAGTTAAAGTTAGGTGACTGGGACAAATACCAGCTCATCTTCTCCAATTATATGGCACATATCACCTGCCATGGCTCTTAGCTATTCGTTTCCTACCTTAAACACCTGGTAGAAATTTGAGACAGAATAGACTTCCTTCTTCACGTGCCCTATATTTAATTTTCCTTTGTATTGTCATCCAGTATATTGTGACACTCCTTAGCTGGAAGTTGGAGCCCTCACTTCTTTCCTTCCATACCTGACTTCTAGGAAATCTACTAATTCCCCATCCCTTTGGCAGTGCAGTGAGCCACATAAAGATAACCTTCAGGCACATGGTACCTTCCCCTTTTGATAGAAATTTCTACAGTGCTCGGTGGTGAAGCGGGATTAGCACTCTGTGGCAGGGCACTAGGAATGCAGATCCACTCAAACTTGTTAAAACAGTGGCCTAAATCCCCAAAGAGACAGTTGGCCTTTTGTGAAGCAATTTGCAAGTATCACATTGCACCGTTAAAACTTCCTATGCTCTGTTATTATGTGATTAGTAGAGTCAACAGCACTCAGATTTTTACCTCTCTCACACTCTTCTAGGACAACCCAAATCAGGCTTTGCATGTGGTTCTGGAATGTAACAGTGCCTCAATATCTACCAGTTAGTAATCTCCCTAACGTGGAGTGTCATGGTGCTCTGATACAGAACATCACCATGTATAGTATATATATATGCGTTCACAAGCACCCTAGAATATGGTTCATGCAATATATATTGATATTATGAATGACAGATATTAACTATATATTACAATAAAGGAATATTATAAAAATGTGCAAAGTTAAATATTTCCCTGGCTCTGTTTTTCTTTTCATGCACGGAATGGAATGCTCTGCTGTTTTGGACTACACTTAGGAGGTGAGTGTTAAACAAGCTAGAGAGATGCTTCTCCTGATTTGTGCAGTGCAGTGGGGATGGAAAGAGGGAGATACCCATGTTGATAGCTCCCTCTTTGCCCTTCAGTAATGTGTTGAGGACATCTTCAGTGTATATATATTATCAAACATTTATTTCCATATATGCCATAAATACCAAGCACCACCCTCAACTTTCCCAAACCTCTTTAGCTCTTTTTCATACAGCTTTTATGACCCTTAGAAATTCCATCTACTAGGGATATTTCCTTTGCCTGACTTATAGCAACATGAATGCAATGACATTGAACTTGTAATTTATTGCATATCACTGTGCAGTGCCTAGCAAGGATATATTTGCTATATATTTCTGGCTCAAGAAATATTTTTGAATGAATGGGTGAGTGAGTGAATGAGTGAATCAATGAACTTAAATGTAAACCAGAACCACCCAGTGAGCTTTACCCTGGCTGTCACTATTCTTCACGAAATGTGTCTTCGGCCAGCCCCCATACTTGAATGTCCATGTCTAACACTGACCGCAAACACACTATGGATGCTGAAGACAATGTTCCCAGATCACTATTTAGTAGGGTTGGATGCATTCTAGGCCCACCTCTGCCTTACTTTGCTTTTTATACCAATGACCCCTGTCAGCATGGAAGAATTACATTACATCATCAATGTGCTAGTAAAACAAATTTCAGGGCACCTGGGTGACTCAGTTGGTTAAGCATCTGCCTTTGGCTCAGATCATGATCCCAGGGTCCTGAGATTGAGTCCCACATCGGGCTCCCTGCTCAGCACAGAGTCTGCTTCTCCATCTGTTCCTCCCCCTGCTCCTGCTGTCTCTCTCTCTCAAATAAATAAAATCTTAAAAACAAAAACAAAAACCTACAAGATGTGTGCTTAAAATCTTAGTGGAAATGAGTAGGTATCATCAAACTTAAGTTAAAAGCAGAAATTGGGTAGCAATGTCTGACAGGGAGCAACAGACCTGAACTTACTACGGATGCCTCCCCCAGCCAACTCTTGCAAAGCTGTTCATTTCTGATGTATGCTATCAATGCAAATCCAAGTGCCATTCAATCCCCTTCAAATTCGGGGCTGCCTCTTCTTGGTGTTTCTCTTCAATATTTGGCTTAGGCTCCTATGTCTACAGAGAAGGGCAAGATCAGATGATGGTTTTTGCTTTTTTATATATTGAGGCAGTTGGTCAAGAAAAGTCTTTTGAGTGCCTTCTATAGGACAGATATATGCAAGGTGCTGAGAAAACAGCAAACATCCACATGCCACCCTCTCTTAGGGTCACTTCAGAGACACATGGGGCTGAATACACTGCAAATCTCTAAGATTCCTAAGGAAACTAGCACTCACATGTTTTTTTTTAAAAATGAAAATTTTAGGGGCGCCTGGGTGGCTCAGTTGGTTGAGCATCCAACTCTTGATTTTGGCTCAGGTCATGATCTCAGGGTGGTGAGATCAAACCCCATGTCAGGCTCCATGCTGAGCGTGAAGCCTGCCTCAGATTCTCTCTCTCCCTCTCCCTCTGCCCCTCCCCCACCCCCTAAAAAAAAAAAGAAAGAAAGAAAAGAAAATTATATTTCAGACCCAAACTGTGAATGACAACACTGTCATTCCAACAGAGGATCTAAAAGTTTTGGGTAGAATCTGGAAATGACAAATAAAAGGACTCCGTTCTCTGGTACTGTTTGATGCTTGTAGTTGGAACAACCCTTGCAAATTTGGTTTTACCTTTCAAAATTAATTAAGGTACAAGCATAGGAAGAGACTCAGGAGTAGTGAGATCCTCAGATAATGTTTAAGACTTGAGTGGTTTTTTTTCTTCTGAGTATACTAAGTGACATTAGGACACAAAATGAGTGGTGTTTTTAGCAATGAAAAAAAGCTTTTATTTGTCAGTTGACAGGAAGCATTTTTCAATCTCACTCAATCTGTGATTCAGGAACAAATTATACCATAATTATACTTTTGATACAGAGTATTTTTCAATGAGTTATGTTCGTGTGATAAAACTTTTAGGAAATTGTCATTGTATTTCTTCTCCTTGTCGTTGGTGCTTTTTAAATTTATTCTTGTCCCTCTTCATCATGTTCCCTACCTTCTTCTTTGTCTCTGGTTAGAAATAATCTTCAGTCCTTCTTTAGATCTTCAACAGAATCACCAGCTTTTACCATGGAGGTGACATGTGGGAAATGTGCGTGCGTCTGATGGGGAAGAAGCACATATCATTGCCTCTAACACTTGACTGTCTAGAACTTAGTCATGTGGCCTCACCAGAAGCAAGGGAGCCTGGGAGGCATATTCTAGCCTTCCAGACATATGCCTGGTGCCTCTGTTTCACCTCAAAATAAGGTATAATTGATTTTGGTAGACAGCTGTGGTCCCACCTCAGCTACCATACTTATGGTATCTCAGGATATTTATGATATCTTACGCAGAAGAGCAGATAAGGAAATAAAAAACAAATGGAAAATATGTTTTAGAAGGTACATAATAAAATAGATTTCACATGTTGAATCTATTTCATTAACCTACTGGAAATTGTAGTCTTATATGGAATTAGGATGAGATACGGACCCAAAACCGAATTATTTAAGAATTAATGTAACCCATGTTAATTTCTTCCCTTCGACGTTGGTGATGAAAAACCTTGACTGCTTTTTCCATACCGATAGCTATGTGATTTAAAATTGAGAGGAACAAAAGAATGTAACCTTCGAAAGTCAATTTTTTTCTACTCTTCAATGTAGATTTTTTTTTTTAAAGATTTTATTTATTTATTTGCGAGAGAGAATGAGAGACAGAGAGCACGAGAGGGAAGAGGGTCAGAGGGAGAAGCAGACTCCCCGCTGAGCAGGGAGCCCAATGCGGGACTCGATCCCCAGACTCCAGGATCATGACCTGAGCCGAAGGCAGTTGCTTAACCGACTGAGCCACCCAGGCACCCTCTTCAATGTAGATTTTTATTCTCACGAGTAATACTACATCACTGAGTTCAGCAATCCCGGGAAAGGACTCAACTTCTTTTATTGTTATAACTTCCTCCTTTAGGCCACCTTCATCAAATATACAAAGTGCTCTGTGCACAGAGAAATGATGCTGTCATTGTCACGGCCCTGTACATCAATTTTGTTTTCCAGATAAGCGCTGTGTGAACCTACCGGAAAAGGGCAGTTTTTTCAATGACAACATGTGACAGAAACCAAAAGGTTTTAAAGCAAACATACAAACGTGTCATCTAATAGTCCATCAACCAGTCCTTGTCACACTGATAAACCTTTTATCTCTCTTCCCCAGATTTTAATCAGTAGCTTGGTTTGCATGTTCTCGTGTCACTGCAACAAACCAACCTAAAGGGGATTCTTTATGCCCTGAGAAATCAACTCATTTGGGCCTAAATGAAACATTTCACTGTCTTGTTTTATCTCTCTCTCTATTCACATTAACATAATAGCTTTTAATTGGATTGTATTTGTGATTAGAGTCAGCAAAGGTGGCATTCTTTCCGAGGAAATTGACCGCGAGGCAAACTGCTAAGACTCCATCTGGGGGAATATTCTCAGCTTTTCCCCGGGGAACAAGGCTGCAGGACACACAGCCTCGCGAGTCACCGGACAACTCACTTTCCCTAAGCACTGCCAGTGAGCTATGCATCTCATAAAGGCTTACAGGCTCATATATCTGAAATATTTGATGAGTAGTCAAATGCATGTCCTCAAAAATAGCATATTTACAGAAGGACACCATAAACGGGTGAATTGTGATATAATCAGAAGTGGAGGAGGCCTTCCCAGGTCTGACACCCAAAGTTGAAGCTAGAGATCAAACGACTGCCGGGTATGATACATAGACATTTACTAAATGCATCTATGTATCCGAAAAATGATATAAATGAAATTACAACAAACTGAGCAAAGAAATGTGCCATTTATTTCATCGCCAAAAGGCTACTGTTCATAATATATAAATTCCAACAAATGAATAAAAACATACAAATGGCACATGTGGATAAATGATGTAAGAAGGAACTCGCTAGAGGAATAAAAATGTCCAGGAGCGCCTGGGGGCCTCAGTCAGTTAAGCGTCTGCCCTTGGCTCAGGTCATCATCTCTAGGTCCTGGGATCGAGCCCCGAGTCAGGCTCCCTGCTCAGCGTGGAGTCTGCTTCTCTCTCTCCTTCTGTGCGCTCTCTCTTGCTGTCTCTCAAGTAAATAAAATCTTTTTTTTTTTTTTTTAAGGAAGTACAAATCTCTAATAAGCACGTGAAAAAAATTATTCTTCAGGACTGGAAGATGTTTCCATTAAGATAACATTTCTTACCTTGCAAATAAACAAATAAATAAGTTGTTTAATGTTTCCAGAGAACAAAGTGTGAATACTTTTCAACATTCAGCATACTTTAAAAAATTCTGGCAATTAGACCACAAAAATGAAATGAAAGGAACACGGATTGGAAAGCAAGAAGTAAAACTATTTGCACATTTCTGTATATATTTCTGTATGTAGAAAATTCTAAAGAATCCACCCAAAACTAACAAATCAGTTCAGTAAGGGTGCAATGCAAGATCAACATACAAAAATCAACTGTATTTCTAAACACGATCAATGAACAATCTGAAAACAAAATTAGGAAAACTATTCAATTTATAATAGCAACAAAAAGAATTAAATACTTGGAAGTTGATTTAACAAAAGCAATGCAAGATTTGTAAATCGTAAACTACAAAATATTGCTGAAAGGAATTTAAAAAGACCTAAATAAGTGGAAAGACACCCTGTTTTCATGGGTTTGAAAATGTACTATTATTGAGATGGCAACGCTCCTCCACACTGATCTACCAATTCAGTGGAATCCATGTCAAAATTTGAGCTTTTTGTAGAAATTGACATGCTGATGCTAAAATTCATATGGAAATTCAAGGAACCCAGGTGCCAAAAATAAATACATAAATAACTCAGAAGGAAGAATACAATGGAGAACTCACCCTTCCTTATTCCAAAATTTAGCACACAGCTAAGATTTTCAAGATAGTGTGGTACTGGCATCAAAGAGAAACACATAGATCAAAGGGGTAGAATTGAGAGTCCAGAAATAAACCCTTACATTGATACTCAGTTTCCTTTTGACAAGAGAATGCAGACAAGACCAGAGAGTATATCACATTTTGAAAAGTAGTATTTCTAGGTTAGCCCAAATGCCAGGGCAAACTCCTCCTCCCTTTTTTCTAAGTAACAACCACAAAATCCACCTCAGAAATCGACTCATGCATATTGGCCTTCCTATTGGCTTACCAACCCCAGCATCATATCAGACACACTCAGAATAACCCCTGTAGATAATCATCACAAAAGGAAAAACTAGGAACATCCGAATTACTTCCTGTCCCATTGAAAGATTTAAAGCCAAAATGTAACAAATTTAAGAGTCTAATAGTTTTCAAAAGTAATTATGACAACTCAGTTCAATGCTTTGCTTTTATTTTTTAAGCATATTCCTTTACTTACTTAACCCAAATGCACACGCTGGGTCTACTATGTATCAGATGCTATGCTAGACACTGAGAATGTAAAGAATACTACTCATTCACCATCTCCAACAAGCACATAGCATAGTCAGGGCCAGAGAATTCATTCAACTAAGCACATGCTGACTTCCACCTAGATCAAGAACTGGGTATTGTGCTTATTTTTTAGGATATGAAAACATTTAGGACACAGTCCCTGCCTGTAAGGGATATACAATCCTCTGTAAGAACAGATAAACAAATAGGAAGAAAGATTAGATAGATTGATAGATGATAGAAAGATGATAGATGATTGATAGATAGATAGCTGATAGAAATAGAAATGTACAAATAAGTATAATAAAATTGTACAAATGCAATATAAACGTCCTTACAGGATTTAGTGTAGTGGCAAAGGATGGCACGGTCAATTCTGTGGAGCAAGAAGAGGCTCAAGGAGTTTGAACTTAATCCCATAGGCAATGGTAAGTCTGCAACCCAGAAAGGGCAGTTTCATTTTGCTCTGGCCTGTGGTCCGGAGAAAATAAATACCATTGATTTGATGTCACTACAAGTGCAAGCGACGTTATTTCTACCCTGTAAAAAATAATAGCAGCTATGAGAAAGATTTTTCCTAAGCTTTATTTGCAGTTGTAAACTAAACAGATACTTATAAAAAATGGCCACTTAAAATGTTAATTTTATGAATGTTTACAACAATCAAAGTCAAAAGGATTCACAAGCCTATGAGGAAGGTGATGGGGAAAGAATGGAAAATTAATTCAGTGTCTCACAAAGTACGAACAAATCCTACGTATTTACAAAATAATAACAATAACAAAGCCCATGAATACAAGATACTTGTGTTTTTATTATATTTTTCAAAAAAATTATAAGTTAGGAAGTGTACTCTAAAAAGGCAAGAGTCAGACTATGAGTCAGTGTCTCTAACTTAGCCAAAGCCAAATGGGAGTTTTCCACCGAGGGTCCCCTCTTTCTGCTTTCTCACCAAACGTTCTGTTGGTTTCCCTGTGTGAGTTTCTCTGTATAAGACAATATCCCTGATATTTTGAAAGGATGCCATTTCAAGTGTGTTTTAACAGAGTCTAGCCTCTCTATACGTGATTTGCAATTTGACTATTCCCCCCAAAAATTATAATTTGTGATTCTCCGGTCTTCTGATCCCGCACGCTGAATTTCCAGAAGTCCTTCTGATAAATACGGTGCAGGCATGTTCAGGAACACTGTCAGTGGCTGCAGCATTACCAAGCATCAAGCATCCATTCCCCAAGGATGCCATGCCCAGCCAACCACACAAAGGTAGGGTTCAGCTCCTACATGAGCAAATTCCTCATGTTCAAAATGTAGAAAAATGGCAGCAGAGTCTGATGGTGACGATAGGATTTTCTTAATATTCTAAAGAAGGCATCCCATTTCCTACAAACTGAATGATGTAATTAAGGAAACAAGAACATGCTTTCTGAAACCCACAACCCAAGGGCCCAGCTCTGTTGAGGAGAGGCTACCCTTATGTAGACGGTCATAAGTACCACCATCTTTCTGAGCGTCCGTTACTTACTTGGCACTCAGGTAAGCACTTCACCTTCACGTACGTCAAAGGCAATTCCATTTTCTCCTCAAAACAACTCTTAAGGACAGCATTACTATCTTCCTGTTACAGGAAAGGGACTGGGTTTGGAGCATTAAGCTTAAAGTTGTACAGCTGAGCGGCAGAGAAGAGGTTCAAGCCTCGACCCATCAAACTCCAAAACAGGTTTTCAGAGAGCCCAGATGAACTCTGAGTGGTATTTTGGTATCAGTATTTTGCCTCTTTTGGCCTGAACTCTATCATCTGAAGAGTAGGTGAAGAGTGGAGTCAGTACACTAACACTCTTCGAAGTAGCACAAGAGGAACTGGGGTGTTCTTATCACCATATCATCACTAAACGGTGGCGAACACTATCCCGCGGCAATTGTCAATGCTTCTTTTAACATCCTAATACCTAGAATCTTACACTTGGCCATAAACTAAAAGACAGAGGCTGGGTCTGTGCATGCAAGGCTCAGTAAGGCCATACAGTATGTTCTATGTAAAGTTATCTGCATGCTTCTGGAAGACACTAACTACATGCCTGCTACCATTGCTGTTTAGGAGAGGCCCTTGATAACCAGGTCCACGGACACGGAAAGGTCTCTGATAAATTCAGCATGCATGTCATCCTGAGACGTCTCTCTACTGGTCTTAGGTCTACCTCCCAGAGCAGTTTCCTTTCCTACCTGACATTGTAGCAACAATTTCAAGACTGGTTTATCTGCCATCATGTCACTTGGATCCTTTATTTTCCTATAAAGATTTCTCCTTCAAGAAAACAGCCTTTTGTCAACAACAACCAGCCTATTAAAACAGCAACAACAACAAAAAAACAACCAAACAAAAAAAAACCTAAAAGCCAAAAAAGACAAACAACCAGCAAGCTTAAATTTGTCCTGCCACTCTGTTTTCCCTTCCCACAGGTAAAAATTGTTCTCATTCTGTTCCCAGCAAACTTGTGTTTGCCTTTATGATGCTATTTTTCCTAAAAGAAGAAAAAAAGAAAAAAGAAAAAGAAGTGGAATGGAGAAAATATGGATATTACTACAGGGGTGATACACTCCTAACGTTGCATCTCAGAAATCCACTTGGGTTTCCCCCCAGCAGGTGGTCAGCGACCCCCTAAATCTCTCAACCTGTGTGTCTTAGAGGTTTTAGGCGTTGCTGCATCACATGAAAGTTGGACACACGCGTACCCCTTCGGTTCATTGACGAATTTTTCACTGGAAAATAATTACTTTATACTAATAGGAAAAATCAGGCCTCTGGAAGCTTTTTCCAGGTCGTTTTTTGTTCTTGCTGTAAAACAAAATATAAAAATGTAAAATCCAAGGTTTGACCTCCAAATCTTTATAATCATAGGGATCCTAAATTTTTTAAAACTTATCTTTAGATGCTTTCCTAGTTTTTCTACCCTTGTTTTCTATCATTTTTGATGTCAAAGCTTTTTGTAGCCTTTTCTGAAATTACTTTTTTTGTGGTTAAAATACAACTTTTTAAGACTTCAAAACCACCATGTGTTTTATTTTGTCAAAAAAAGCAAAAACAAAAAAACCTTTCACTTCCCAAATATCACTGACAAATCAATGGGGCCAAGAGAATTGTAGCTCTTTTCCCTATAAGGCTATGTGGCTTTCCAGGTCACATTTTGGGCTTCTGAAACTAGCGTGTGGAATAAAAGTCTGAAAGGGATCCAGGCTAGGTGAGCTCTGAAAGGGGACCTGTTTCTTGAGTGGTAGTCTATTTTGACAGCAAATGCAAAGAGCAAAAAGGAAGATTTTCATGTATAATAAATCTTTCCCAAATGTTTCATTGAAAGGGATCCGGGCAAGCAGGTTTAAGCAGTAAATATCACCAGAATACAAAGTGAGTAAACATGCCAGGTGAATTGCCAAAAAGACATTTTCTCCCAATGAAAGACTGGTGTCGAGTCTATGTTGAGCTTTGGGTCCAGGGAGGTGCTTTGATTTGAGGTGTACATCAGAGATGATTGAGAACTGAACTGAAAACACTATCCTGTTTGTTTGTTTGTTTTTATTTTTCTGACTATAGATTACTACTGGTGTGTCAATGGTGGGTGCACAGGTAAGAACGTAAATACCGGAACACATTATATCATTCTCTTCCCATTTGTTTATTTGATCCTGACAGGACAGTAAATGTTGATCCCACAGGTCATATTTCCAGCTCGCTGAGTAGAGCAATTCTGTCCAAAATGATGTCTACATACTTCCAGACAAGAACAAGATGATAACAGAACCAAAATTTATTGAGCACTTAATATATGCTGGGTTGTGTGTTAAGCACTTTACATACATTTTCTCATTGAATCCTTACAATACTGACAAGAGGGAGGTATCATGAATCCCACTGACAGATGAGGAAACTGAGGGGTAAGACATAGAGCCATCAGGTGTCAGAGCTTTATCACGTGTGTTCTCAGTCACTGCAATTCTGTCTTCAGGGACTCTGCAATCTAGTTGAAAAAAAAATAAGACATTGACACCTGAAATGCTGGCCAAAAATACCTCCCAAACACAGACACACACAGAGGAAAAAACAGCATAACTGAATAATATATTGGAAGGAAAATATAGAGTTACCATTCCTAAGAGTTTCGAGGAATGCGAGAGGAGAAGTTTTTAAAAATCACTGGAGGACAGTTTATAAAGGGGAGAAGAGACTGACTTGGTTTTGGTCTGGCAGGTAGAACTGGAAGGTCAGAAGAGTTCCCAGTGTCGTACGGGGGATCTTGAGGCCATGTTTCTATTATACAGTCTGTATATTGCCATTTACTCAGCAGCCTCAGTAACAATGAGTCATTGTTCAACGGTGCTAGCGCGGGTGTGAAATGCAGGTCCCTCTATGGAGCCTCATCAAGGTTTATTAACTTTGACCCTGTAATTTCATTCCTAGAAATCTGTACCAAAGAAATAAGAAGAGATGCAGAAAAAATGTATATTAATTCATTCAACACTTGTTTATGGAGCAATGCTGAGTGCTGGCCGGCCCGCTAGACCCCACGATATGGCAGGAAACCACACCAGGAAGCTGCGCTTTAGAGTTTCCAAGAGTGTTCATTGAAGCATTACTTACAATAACAAAAAGCTGGTTCCAAACTAAATGTCCAACAACAGAGGGATGTTTAAATCAACCATATTATGTCCATAGGACTAAACACTAAGCAGCCATGAAAAATCTTGTTTTCAAGTACATTTAAGAGCACCAGGAGATGTCCGCAGTAACGCATAACAAACAAACAAACAAAACCTTTCCCTCTGGGACTAAGTAGCTTGCCAGGTCAAATTGTAGGCTTCCCTAATTACAATGGGAATACAAATCTAAGCGATGCAGGCAAAGGAGGTTTTTCAGTTGGTCCTGCTGGCATTATGATCCCAGCTTTCAAAATACATTTGCTAGTACTCCAATTTTAAATACATATTTATAGCTATCACTAAATGAGTGTAGTTATTTCCTGGGGACAGCATTACATTTAATTTTTATTTTCTTATTTATACATCTCTGTTTTCTAAAAAGGTGCACTTTTTCTATGACCAAAAAAAAATTTTTTTTGAGACGAAAGAAGAACAGGGATGAGCACTGAGCAATGTATAGAATTGTTGCATCATTATATTGCCCACCTGAAACTAACATAACACTCTAAGTTACTATGTTAACTTCAATTAAAAAAAAAAAATGAAGGAAAAATAGAACAAGAATTAAGGCAATCTCCCCCACATCATTCGTGGCCCCTCTTTCAAGTGGCATCAGGATAACTGACTGTGGTATTTCCTTACATTTGAGATCTCTCCCAAGTGTCGTCAGAGTTAGGGTTCCTGTCTCCCAAGTGTCTTCAGAGTTAGGGTTCCTGTTGGTGGAATTCAAGCCCGTGCTATAGAAATGCGGCAGAATTATTTTCAATGGTAAGATCTAGTTAATTCCATTTCTCCTCAGTCAGTCCATCTCCAGAAACTGGAAACACAGGTTCTACCTCTAAGGTAGCCTGCAATGAATCAGGCCAGTGGGATTTTATGGTTCTATGTCCATCATGTCTGGGCACTTCCAGCTGGAGAGACAAACAGCCCTTCAGTGAATTTACAAGGTGGACCGCAAGAACCTTGCAAAGTTCAGGAAACCGCCAGCCACATATGAAATAAGACTCAGGGTGCAGGCTTTCTAAACCCTCCTCTGAAAAACAAAGTGACTAATAGTGAAGGTATTTCTATAAACGCACACAACACATAGTAGGCGTTTAATAAACATCAATTTCTGTCTTCCTTCCTTATCTATTTTAATCCTATCTTAAGACAACACACATTCACAAACTTTTATAGCTGAGTCACATTGTCAGAGAGGTGGAAGGCATGTTTGCACTGCCACTGTGATAAATAATACCGTTGGGGAAAAATTAGGCCATGAAAGATTGGGATTTTTTTTTTTTCCTTTTTAATGACCTAATAGTCAACACAGTTGAAATACATGACATATATGAAAAGAGATGATAATTGATAAGAGTTAGTACTTGGAGTTGACAAGTGATTTTTTTTTTTCCATTAAATGAAAATCTAAGCTAAGGATGTATGAGGGGTGGGCATGGTTACTTCATTAAAACTAGGATTAGAAGTCTTGCTTCAAAAAGGAAATTCATTATGCCTTGTTCTCCTTTTCATATTCAAACATGGGAGCCAGGATTGAAATCCTGGATTTTTCGGATGTCTGCATTTTAAAAGATTTTGTTTATGTTAAGGCTTAGGTCACTTTAATAGGTATGTTTTAAGGAAAACATTACCTTTGTGTGACCTCTGGGATTTGAAGGTGAAAACTCAGTCACCGGGAAAAAAAAGCATCCTAGTTGTCATGGATGAAATCTCTAACTTTAAAGACTATTGTGTGTCATCCTGTGACTGTCGTCCTACAGCAGTAAAAAAACAGTTGAACCACAGCTGGGGCAGAGTAGTTCTGATGGATCATGATTCTTAACTAGAGAAACACACACTTGTTTAAAAAAAAAAAAAAAAACACGTTAAAGGAAAATAAACTAGCGGAATTTTATAGAAGCAGCAAAATATTTTCAAGGAATCTTCAGGAAGCAGGTTCTAACCACCCCCCCCATTCTTAAATTGTTATTATAAGCTAAGCATTTTACCTCCAGAGGGAAGAATGAATTTGTGCTGGTTATCATATATCAGAATTACACAGAACATCATCTGTTAATGATCATTTATTCCTAGCTACTTGAAGAATAATACCCAGTAATTATAGCAAATGTAAGTCAAATAGTAATAGCATACTTTACATAGTATAGTAATTATAAGTTATGTCCATGCATCTGGGACAAGGGTCTTTTATGCTCAGTATTAAATCTGAGCTGCAATTTATTCATAATACCATGGCTGGGATTGAAGAAAGGAAGCTTGCTTGTAGAAAGGAAACTTGTCTTCCTTTTACATTTCCAATAAGTCATTTGAAGAAAACTGCTCTCTGCATGCCTTGCTAAACCCAATTACCACCAAGACATCATAAACAAATATTCATTGCATTTATAGCTGGTTCTTTATTGCACAATGCAAAACGTATTGTTAAAATTTAAACCATTTAAAGGGAGTAAGCACCCAGATTTCTGCATTCATTTAAAGTTTAATTGAAAAAAAAAAAAACCTCAGGCATGTGTTGAAATATTTTCTTCTTTAGAGACTGCTGCTAAATGAAGAGTCATATAATACTCTCAAGTCCAGCAAAAGTCAGATAAAAATTGGGGCATCTCTGGCTTTGATATTTGGTAACACTGGAATGTATCCATTCGCTTACGTGAAAAGAGACTTATAAATAAAAGTTTTATAAAATGTTAGGATAAAAGGGAACCATTAAAAGTAACAATCACTTGATTCATTAAAAGAAAAAAAAAATTCTTCAAGTCCCTTCAAAATTTGGGCCCTGCCAGTCTCCCAGGCCTAGCCTAGCCAACAATTCCGGCAGGAACAGCTCCAGCCAAAGGGAAAGAATCTCCCTCCAGGCCTTCTGTCCTGCGATGAAATTGCTCTTTTGTAACAGAAACCTACTACTCAGGTTTTAGCTTAAATCCTTCGCCTTAATTCCTCCTCCAAGAAGCCTTCCATGCTCCCCTTCCTGGTCATCTTATATTACTCCCCACCTATGTCCTCTGTTAACATCCTTTCCTTTTCTCTGATTGTCATCTGTATCGTATTTCATTGCAACTGCTTGTTTATTTCTCCGCTAATCTCTTCTCACTAAGGGCGGGTGGGAGCCATCGATCCAGCTCCCCGTCAAATGTCTGGTACCTATCCCAGTGACTGGCACAGAGTATGAGCCCCATAAACATTTGTTTGGTTAATGAATGACCCCAGGCCTAGCTTCTCATCTTGCTGTCCAGCGAAAAGCTTTGGAGATGGGATGGGGAGGGCAACTTCTCCAGTAGGGGCCAAAGAATATCAGGAAGCATCCTGGGGAAAAATCTACCTTGGCACAATTAAGTTTGATCATTTAATGGGTAAGCAGATTTCTCTCTTTGACCTTTTCTCCATTCTCTATCTCTTTTCTTGTCCGGTTTTACATATTACAGCTTCTCAGAGCCTTTGACCATCTGTTAGTGTTTATTATTAAATTCCACAAAAGGCATTTGCCAAACTTCTTTGCTCATGGAAACTTTTGTTGTGAGAGCATCCACTAAGATAGGACATATGTGGTGCCCAGGGAACACAACTGGAGATCTGTGCTGATTAACCCTTTCTGTGATGTCATATTTAGTGCTCCATCTATAAAATAGGAATAAAAATGACCTGCAATGATCTGATAGGAACAATAAATATGTTATTATGAATCAAAGCATCTACTGATCTCACTGATCTGTTGCATAAGCACTTGGCTGACACCACACAGAGGGAAGGTATTTCTCGACTGAAGAAAGGAAAAAAGATCCACATAGAAACATCTATGTCTGTCATGAATTTTAATTCTTCCAGACTCTCATTTGTTTATCATCAAATAGTATTTATTAAGCACATACTTCATATATCTGTGTTGAATATTTAAGTAAACAATCTTCAAATGAATGAATAAATCAATACATGATGATGATCTTCAACAATTTATGTCCCTCTCAGCGTCTTTAAGACCAAACTTCAACCCAGAAAGTGTAACCAAATGCAGAATGCGCTTGGGAAGCCTTCTACACACCCCCTTCCCAGCTGTATGCCCATTGCACTGATGTGCTCTACTCAGTACAATTCAGGGTAATATTCTGTTGATTGATTTCTTTGTGTTTCATCAAGATTTGTCTTTCTAGAATAACTTCGATATTAGGACAACTGAACCAATATCACCGTGAGTAGCCAACTTCTAGCGTTTGGGGCCGAAGAGAGAGAAGACAGGGCCAGCTGAGCAATGCTGTTATGTCCAGGAATAAAAGGAATAACAACCATAAAATTAACTACAAGCCTATAATATTATTGAGTAATTTTGTAGAATCAAATGACATTCTCATAGTTAATGCTGATATGATGACTTTGTGTTTCACAATATTTCTGTTATCCACGGGGTATGAGGAGACTGGCCAAGGCTGTTAGGAATTTTTTAACCAAAGAATTAGTGCTACTGACTGAATGGCAAGGACACAATAACTTTGATAATTGAGGTGAACTGTATTCAAACTAAAATTTTAGAAAATTGATCTGAAAAAAAGAAAGAAAAGGGGCCGGGGCTTGTCATGAATCTTATACACTGGAATGACCAAAATTAATGAAATGAAACAACATTAAATTAAGTCAAAAGGGTACAGCCAATGCTTTTTATATGGTTAGTTTTAAATTTAGCCTATACTTGACACCAAAACGTCGGTTTAAACTAGGGAAAGATTCTAATATACCTATCCAAACCAGCACCATTGTGAGTAGTCAACTTCTAGCATCCTAGGCAGCCCAAGACAGACTCTTCAATTATTAATATAATCTCAAGAGTGGCATCCATCATTGTCACCCATATTCTATGGGTTAGCAGCAAATCACAGACCCTGCTCACACTCAAAGGGAGGGAATCATATGAGCACATGAACACCAGAACCAGGGCTGTGGGGCCACCATAATACCTATATCCACCACAGCCACTAACCACCCGTGAACTGTACACCATCAAGCTACTACTACTAGCAGAAAATGGATTATTTTCATTAGTACCAGCTGGGAAAACCCAAAGGAAAGATTCGAATTGGCCTAGCTAATGTCAGAGGTCCATCACTGGACCAGTCAACTGTAGCCAAAGATGTACAGCCCCCAAGTTATTCAGTAAGACAAGTAGGGCAAATGGTGGATCCCGAGCCATGGGGGATAAGGGTACAGGTTTGCAAATCCTAGTTATTCCAAACTGGGTAGCCACTGTTTTAGAAAACCTGACCCACTATATTGCTTTGTATGTCTTTAGGCCTTGGAAGTCTGGCTTTCCTCACAATTTCAGTCAGACTGAGGGAAGAAATAAAAAAACACCCTGCGGGGCGCCTGGGTGGCTCAGTTGGTTAAGCGTCTGCCTTCAGCTCAGGTCATGATCTCAAGGTCCTCGGATCGATCCCCATTTCAGGCTCTCTGCTCAGCGGGGAGCCTGTTTCTCCCTCTTTTTCTGCCCCTCTCTCCTCCTTCTGCCTCTCCCCTCTGCTCCTGCATGCTCTCTCTTTCTCTCAAATAAATAAATAAAAACTTTTTTAAAAATTAAAAAAAAAGAAACACCTTTTAAGAAACAAAGATGGCCCCAGATACGTCATAGTTTTTAGCCTTAAGATATGGTGGTAAACATTTTAAATCAAACAACATCTGAAATAATTCTTCTGTAGCCAAATAAAATAAAATACTTCAGAGGAGAAGCTCTGGGTATATTCATTTTACTGTTTGCTATAGTTCAACAATATTCACTCTCTTCTTAACAACCTTTTAAGGCTTATCCATACTACAAGGAAATCACGTTGCAGAGGTAAAAAACTAGAATTATAAAAACACTGCTTATTTTTTTTATATTTTCAACCATGTCAGATGCAAAGTGCAAGATTAAAATTCAGAAATATTTTTTATAATATATTTGACCTCCCTGGCCTAACTGAGCCTACATAGAAGTAGATAAATCATACTGTAATTTTAATAAATAGGGGTCAAGAGAAAGTACTCACAAATATAATTAAATTAGAAACCCACCACTTAGAAACCAGTCTAGAAGTTTTTTCTGTACTTGCAAACAGTACCACAATCTTGAACCCTTCATGATTTTTATTTCATAGTATTTATTTTTAGAAATCTAAAGCTATAGAAGTTCTCTTCCTAATCTCAATATTTTCAATTTCCACATATAACATATGAAAACCACTAAAACACAATCTCACCGAGCTTTTAATGATGACAGGAAATGCTCCCACCACAGCACGTTCAAAAATTAAGAAGGCATTGGATCATTTGATAAAGAAGCACAAAAATATATAGATTCTGTGATGCAAACTTTAAGGGATAGTATAAAATAAGGACAGTGAAGAATTTCCAGAAATGCTGTTTTTGTTTGTTTGGGATGTCAAACCAGGAAAGTAAATTGCCAAATAAGAACAGAAACATAAATTAGTTCACGAGACAGCTAAGACATCTTTATAGAAAGAGAAAATTGATGGATCCAGCCTCGGAGCCTAGAGGTGGAGTTAAAGGGCACGAACTTCCCTTCTATCAAGCAATCCTTGAAGCCAATGAAAAATAACGTCTCTAAAAAATGTCACTTTTCAGGATATCCCTTTTTATATGCATTTGCCAAGCAGAGGTGAAGTGGAAGGGCAGCCCTTTATTGGGGAATCCAGTCTGTCAGAGAAAATGAGACATCCTGGAGCCAGGATCTCAAATATTACCATGATGGACCCAACCCCTAAGGTTTCCATGTTGACAGGGTCCTAGAGTTAACACTGGGTTTGGGTAGAGTTTTTTTCTGTTTTTGTTTTTGGTGGGGGAGGGAGCTGTTTTTGCTGAGATCTTAAAAACAAGCCATGTTCTGAATAAGGTTACTCCCAGGAACATTTATCTTTATTGATTTAAGCAAATTCTAAACATCTTTATGACATGCACAGGCATAAATTTTGAGATTATGGAGGTAGCAGGCAGCTTAAAAACCAGTACTTTGGGGAAAACCAAAACAATCTTCTGATTTGTGTGTTGTGAACAGGCAGTTTTTGCTGACTTCATGAAGGCCATGTCATCACAGAGAGATCTTGACAAACTTGGGGTACATGCAACTTCAAACACTTCCTGATCCCCAGTTTCCCAAATGCTATGAAGTTGATTACAGTCATCTTTTAAAACATGAATATGTGATGCTTTATCGTTTCATAAGATATGTACACGCTACGATGGTGATGTTGGTGATAAGTACTCCCAACTCCTGACTACCTTGTAAGGAGGAGGCATGGGAAAGTGGTGATGGATGCAGACCCATTAACGAAATCTGGCTGGGAAATAACCCTGATATAAGTCTTTGTTTTCTTCTGTAAAATGAATCTAAAGATAATACCTACCAGCTGTGGGCATTATCTGAAATAATGTGTATAAAGTGCCTAACCCATAGGAAAACTCAACAAGATGCTTATGATTATTACTGCGCCGCAGGTATTATTTGACTAGAAATGTTTCATTTTTGTCTCATTTTGTTGCCCCAGATCAACTCATTCTCTTCCCAGACCTAGGAGACAGACTCAGCAGGGGTCAGGCACTGGCAGAAGGTTCCATGGACAACAATGGCAGAACCAAAATTTAAACTCCAGTCTGTGTACCTTCAACGAGTTGTCTCCACCTCAGCAAGGTGGGAAGAGGACTACAGTTTTGTTGTTTCCCTGAAGACCAAAAATAGGGTATTCCAAAGAAAAGGAGGCAAGGAATCCCCCAGGGCTCTCTTGAAAGACTGTCTTAAAGCTAAGCCTGATTCCTGCATCTAGCAGAGAAAATTCTGACCAGTGAAAGGACTTCCTTTCTAGCCTCTTTAACATGACCTGCTTTTTCCTAGGAAATTTAATTATGCATCTGTTTGTTCATTCATTCAACAATTGTTAAGTATCTATTATGTACTCAACCTGGACTCCACTCCATGCAGATGCCACCGAATGGAGGAGGGTGACTTGTATATTAACTAAAGGCATAAATGGCCAAATTGATGTGAGAAACAGAGAAGCTTTGAAAGAACTGTAATTAAATCAAGTTAGGAAGCAGAGGAGCAGTTCATTTAGAGAGATGAGCGCCATCGGATTAATTCTTTGGACAAGTCAGTCAGTGGACGAAAAATTCAAGACCCATGAGGGAAATCATGACAGAAATTCAAACAGAATTTCTCAGCCTGGATCATCAGTTAGAAATGCAAAGAAAAAAGTGATGGATTATTTAAAGAAATATCTCCTTCTCAAAGTCTAATGCAACACTGGTTTACTAGTCAATAAATTGGCAAGACCATACCCTTAAAAATGGGTGCGATTCCACACACAAAAATAGACTCCAAATGGTTGAAAGACCTCAGTGTGAGACAGGAGTTCATCAACATCCTAAAGGAGAACACAGGCAGCAACCTCTTTGACCTCAGCCGCAGCAACTTCTTCCTAGAAACATCGCCAAAGGCAAGGGAAGCAAGGGCAAAAATGAACTATTGGGACTTCATCAAGATAAAAAGCTTTTGCAAAGCAAAGGAAACAGTCAACAAAACCAAAAGACAACCAACAGAATGGGAGAAGACATTTGCAAATGACATATCAGATAAAGGGCTAGTATCCAAAATCTATAAAGAACTCATCAAACTCAACACCCAAAGAACAAAGAATCCAATCAAGAAATGGGCAGAAGACATGAACAGACATTTTTCCAAAGAAGACATCCAAATGGCCAACAGACACATGAAAAAGTGCTCAATATCGCTCAGCATCAGGGAAATCCAAATCAAAACCTCAATGAGATACCACCTCACACCAGTTAGAATGGCTAAAATTAACAAGTCAGGAAATGACAGATGTTGGCGGGGATGCAGAGAAAGGGGAACCCTCCTACACTGTTGGTGGGAATGCAAGCTGGTGCAGCCACTCTGGAAAACTGTATGGAGGTTCCTCAGAAAGTTGAAAATAGAGCTACCATATGATCCAGCAATTGCACTACTGGGTATTTACCCCAAAGATACAAAAGTAGGGATCCAAAGGGGTACGTGCACCCCGATGTTTATAGCAGCAATGTCCACAATAGCCAAACTGTGGAAAGAGCCAAGATGTCCATCGACAGATGACTGGATAAAGAAGATGTGGTATATATACACAATGGAATATTATGCAGCCATCAAAAGGAATGAGATCTTGCCATTTGCAACGACGTGGATGGAACTGGAGGGTATTATGTTGAGTGAAATAAGTCAAACAGAGAAAGACATGTATCATATAATCTCACTGATATGAGGAATTCTTAATCGCAGGAAACAAACTGAGTGTTGTTGGAGTGGGGGGTGGGGTGGGAGGGATGGGCTGACTGGGTGATAGACACTGGGGAGGGTATGTGCTCTGGTAAACGCTGTGAATTGTGCAAGACTGTTGAATCTCGGATCTGTACCTCTGAAACAAATAATACAATATATGTTAAGAAAAAAAAAAGAAGAAGGTAGCGGGAGGGGAAGAATGAAGTGGGGGAAATCGGAGGGGTAGACGAACCATGAGAGACGATGGACTCTGAAAAACAAACAGGGTTCTAGAGGGGAGGGGGGTGGGAGGATGGGTTAGCCTGGTGGTGGGTATTGAGGAGGGCACATTCTGCATGGAGCACTGGGTGTTATGCACAAACAATGAATCATGGAACACTTCATCTAAAACTAATGATGTAATGTATGGGGATTAACATAAGAATAAAAATAAATAAATAAATAAATAAATAAGAAATCATTTTCAAAATCAAGAAAAAAAAAATGGGTGCGATTGCTCTACCAGGTGGAAAAAGATCAATTATAGTTACAGAATCCGAAGTCTGTTCCTAAAATCTTAAATGTATATGCATCTGTTGTATTTTGAGATGAGAGGATTGCATTTCTCTCAGCACACGAGGTACTATATATTCTAGCTATTGGACAATCATCAGTGTGGATATTGAATTGTACTGATTTATAATCTTTAGCTCTATTTTGGTGTAGCACATTTTCCCAATAGATATGCATTGTGACCGGTTGTACAAGAGTCATCCATTAGTCATGATAACAAACTATAAGGCTATACCCGAAAATCTGGCTCTCCCCTTTACCTTCTCATTTTCCAGCAGCCCTGTTGCTGCAAACTCTCAACTAATTCCTCAAGCCAGGACATCTGTGGATTTTCCACTGAGTTGTAACCGCTGAACATGATGCAGACCGGGGACTGCCAACAATCTCAAAGCTGTAGGAAAAGGAAACTCACACCACATGGCTCCCTTCTCCCGGAATCAACTTGCCTCCTGGATCTGCCTGCTTTGGGCTTCCTTCCAATGCCCTCCCATAGTAATTTTTTTATGTTTTATCCAGAGTACATAGTTATCGGCAACAAGGGTAATCCAATTGGAGCTTACTTGACTATAAACAAAAGCAGAACTCCAGGCTTGAGGGTCATAAAGTCAAAATTGCACTTATTAGTATCATTTTTCAAGAAGCACTTTGAGACTATCAAAGTGAAGCCTCCCTCAGTATCTTCTTTTTTTACTGAAATAAGAAAATCTTCATCTCCTGCAGAGAATTTCCATACAAAGTTCACAGATCTTCAATACTAGAGAGTCATTTTGCAATTTCAGAACGATTTGTTTTAAAAACCCGATTCCTAACAACTTTGGGTGGCAATCGCTTTGGCTAATGTAGGCACTGTGAAAGAGTATTAAGCCACATCTGTTGCAAATATCTTGCAAAGATAAACCAGAATTCAGGGAGTTCCAATCATCTCATTTGCCTAATATGTTTACCAGTAAAGGCGAAGAAGTTGACTATACAGAAATAGCGATCTGTAGGTCTTGAGAGAATGAAACATGCTTATACTTGTGTACTTCATAGAGTTCATAATCTAAGATTGACATGTTTGAGTTTGAGATTAAGAATTGGAAGATAATCACTCCTCGGCCTTTTGGCTAAGATGAAGTTCTTATGAGTTTAATATCTGATACATCCTCTAGTCAAGGAAAATATATTAAATGGATTTTTGGAGCAGGGAGATGGAAGAGGAGCCTGCTCCGTCCACACCATGCATGGACCTGGTATTGCAGGACTTCCAGGAATGTGGCACCTCCCTCAGGGGCAACAATAGTGGTGCAAATGGCAGGCTGAGTCTGGCTTTTGAAGTCATCCCACGGACCTATGTGCAGAGGAGATCTAGTGGCTTGCTTCTTATCCTGCAGCAGGAGCCAGGCAGGAAGCCAAGTAGCCAGGCTCTAGCGTCCCTGGCCTGAGCAGCTAAGGCTTACCTTCCACGTGGGATAGCTGACCTGTATGCGTGTGGCCATCAGGACCAGCCTTGCCACACTCCATCCACCCCAGGAAAGTCCCAGCCTCCGTCTCTTCTCTGTGTCACAGCCCCCTGCCCCAACCACCACTAAAAAAGAAAGAAAAAAGAGAATTGGAAGATATTGGATAGCAGATGACAGAGGACAAAACAGTTAAACATATGGGTCAGGCCATCCTTTTGTTGCTAGTTTAAGAGACTTCAACCAGTCTCAGTTTAGACTTCTGTTAGTTATTGTAGTATCTAGTATAGGATCATAACATCTAGAAATTTGCCATGGATCTTATCAGAAATATGACCCAGTAAATAAAATTGTATCTCTTTTTGTGAAACAAACTTACCTTTAATTCCTCCTCATCATTCACAAAGCCCTAGGACAACAATGTATATTGTTTATGAAATTAGACTTAAATATTGTATTTATCGCTACAAATAGATCTGTGGTCTAATATAGACACACTAGTATTGTTTGTGCAAGAGATACATTGAAACACCCATTTCTACCTCTTAAGCAATGGGAACTGGCATTTGAGAAACTTTAAAATTAAAAGTTAATGAATCAGGGGTGCCTGGGTGGTTCAGTTGGTTGAGCGTCCAATTCTTGATTTCTGCTCAGGTCATGATCTCAGGGTCCTGGGATCAACCTCCATGTTGGGCTCCACACTCAGTGGGGAGTCTATTTGAAGATTCTTTTTCCCTCTCCCTCTGCCCCTCCCTTACATGCACACACGCGTACTCTGTCTCAAAAAAAAAAAAAAGTTAATCCGATTAAAATACTCGAAGTATTTTAAAAGATAAAATGAATTCCAAGCCAGTAAGATTAGATGGGAAATGGAGTGCATCCATTAATTTGCCTATAGGGAGAGGGTGGAGACAGAAAGTTACCACCTGGCTCCTGAACCAGAGGAAAAGGAATCACAAAAGCAAACCTTAGCAATATCCATTCAAACAGGACAAGCTTTTCAGCAAAGAAAAGTTAGGATTTAATTTCAGGAAAGACTGTATTTTAAAAAGCTCACTTTGTCAGCCCAAGGCCATAACTAGTAAGATCATCCTGTTGCCAGGTACATCCCTACTGTAAAGATGGGTCTATCAGAAAATCTCATTCAGCCATTCACTCATTCATTTATTTAACTAGCTTCTACTGAGTGCCAACAAAATGCTGACACAGGGCAAGAGTCCGATAGAATGATGAAAAGCTAAACAGACGGGACTCACATTCATTAGCTTTCACTGCAATACGAAGGATAAGCAATAATTGAATATTCACAGCTAGAATATAATGACAAATAGTGATAAGTTCTGTAAAGGAAATGTTTAGGAGATTATAAAAAACACTAAGAAATGGGATCAGGGAGGTTTGGACACACACCCCAAGATCATACTATCCTAAATTGATGTGCTGGGATGTGATCCCAGGCATTCTGATCCCAGAACCCACCTTTCTAAATTACATAATAAGTCAGCAAAACAAACATGCAGACAATACAACTTTAATCTGTTTTTAGATAAATCTTTTATTTTCAAATGAATCCTTGCTACCAGGCCAGCTCTTAAAGAGTCGCCTACTCTTTGTTCCTTTACCCTCACCATTCATTTACATTTTCCTTCCCCCAAACAAATCTTGAAATCCAGGATAAGACTCTCTGGCTCTGGCCACACCAGTTCATGACCTGGCTCACCACTAAAACATAGAAAGTCCATATTGAAGGGCTCAGTCAGAGCATTTCCTCTATAATGGTTTTATCTCTGTGTTCTGATACCAACATTATAAAGGCTAGGGGAAGGCCCATTGTACATGGGAAATCAGCAAAAACAGTGTATTCCAAAAAAATGCAACAAAATCCACTGCTTCTCATTCCATGTGTAGAATTTTGATACTAAAATAATTCTTTGAAAAACTCAAAGGGAAAGCAGCCCATTAAGTTTCTAAAAAAAGGACAGTCCTTTCTAGATTGACTGAAGTCTGATGTATGACAAGCTTCATTTCAAACATGCTATAAAAACATGATGTAACTCGGACAAGTCAGACTTTGTAACTTGGCAGAGGCAAAGTTTTTGAAATGTATTTATGTATGTGTTGGGTGTAAACTGTTACTGTACTGGAAAACTTCTTGAAAGGGATTTTTATAAGTCTCATCTTGTCTCTCTCAAGTGGCTGTTAAAAATAGAGAGTTTATTGGCAACTGTTTTTCCTTGTGTTAGAGAAGGATTAACTTAATCCTGGTGAAATATCTTAACACTTCACTATATTCAATTTTATACAACTAGCTTTCATTACACATAATACTAAAATAACTGCACATATCCTAAGTGATTCAAAAGTTACACGTTTGTCAAGTTTGTTTTTACAGACCCATGAAACTTAAGCACTATTCTCTAAGTGAAGTAACTTTTTGTCTTCCTACCTACACCTGAATTATTTTAATTTTGGAGTAAGGTTTATTTCTTTTTTTTTTTTTTTTCTGTAAAATGTTAGAGGCTTCCTCTGTGTATTTAACACAGCATGATAGAATGTGTCAAGCAAGCATTGTGATCTTCACTACAGTGCCCAATTTATAAAGCTATTTGAGATCCTCCTTTTTAAAATAACCCCATTTAGATTTAGGACATTTGTGTTACATACTAGAGCTGTTCTCCTTTCCAATTATAAGAAGTCCAAATGTGACATTTTTCCCCCCCACTCCCACATTTTGGGCCAGTCCAAAGCTAAGTTAAATGGGCAAAATATGTCCTCATTCCCCATCAATACATTTAGCTTCCTTTTTCCCCCCTTCTCTGGTGTTTCCTCTGCTTTTTCCTCCTCATTTAAAAATATCTACTGCCCTTCCAGGAACAAAACCCGATATCAAGAAATAATCTGCCTTTGTTTCTGATAGGACAACTTGCATTTCCTCTCATAGGAGTATTTGTCTTCCAAACCTTATCTCTACTCTTCAAATGAAAGAAAGTGTACTTATTAAAGAATTTCAGAGTTGGGCGCCTGGGTGGCTCAGTTGGTTAAGGGACTGCCTTCAGTTCAGTTCATGATCCCAAGATCCTGGGATCAAGCCCTGCATTGGGCTCCCTGCTCAGCAGGGAGTCTGCTTCTCCCTCTGACCCTCCCCCATCTCATGCTCTCTCTCTATCTCATTCTCTCTCAAGTAAATAAATAAATAAAATCTTAAAAAAAAAAAAAGAATTTCAGAGTTATTTCTCGCTCATGTGAAGGCATGCACCTTGTAGCCATATGATCTGGACCATGGAGCATCCAAGGTCAGTGACAGGTAAAGAGAGACATGGCAGAATCCCACTGGCTCTTTCTCGCCCCAGAGTCATTTCTTCCTCTCCCGGTGCACTGACCAGCACAAGTCAGGTGCCTCGACCCAGTTACCAGGGAAGTTATGAAATGTGGGTGGCATGTGGTTTTTGGCTGAGCAAAAATGATCTTGGCTTCTTTGGGTACCCTTTGCTCCCTTATTCCCACACAGAAAACACACCCATCTCCCCCTGGTAGATAACCCCAAATCCTGGCCAGTCCCTGCACGTGACTCAAAGTCTAGAAAATGCTCAGTGGTGTCTTCATCAAAATTAGATAGGACTCTTTTTGATCTGGAGATGTATGAATGGAACTGTTTTTGTCCCACACATTTCCCCCCACATACTCACACCCAAAAAGCCACAGTGATATGATGACAGGAGAACCCCGAAGGACAGTCCCATTCAGAAGGAGGAAGACCAGAAAGCAGAGAGCAGCCATGATCCACGGCACCTCTGACATGCTGCCTGAAGAGCCAAGAGGGCCGCCACCATGAGGCCTGAAAGTGCAGTCAATTCTATCCCTTGCTGCATCCCAGCTACCTCTGGGGCTTCTTTCTTGTCCATTTTCCAACTTGGCCACATAGGAAGCGACCTTGAGAGGACAGGCCCCCTTGGAGGACTGCTCAGCTTTTCAGCTCAGTTCCAGCTTCGGGGATTTTGATGACACAAGAGTTGATTGCAGTGTATTTTTTTTCCATGCTCACTTTCATTGACACTTCATTTCTCTCCAAGACTAAGTTGGTTCCTGATCTTTGTCTGGAAGCATGTCTCCTCTAGAAAAGGAGAGTTGGTGAACAGTGACTGTCTGTCACCGTGAGGCATAAATTAAAATCCTTCCAATAGTCCTAAGATGGAAGTGTTGCCACTTTGACCTTTTTCAGATGGAGAACGTGGGAAGATATTTTGCCTCAAAACAGGCAAGTAGGTAATGCTAACTTTGCCAATATGACATTATTTGGGGCCAATTGATGTGCCCAATTGGTCTGACTGAGGCAAGCCTGGAGACAATAGTACATAAAATTTGAAAATTGGACTTTTTCCAAGAAATCCAAGACTTGGGGTCACTACACCAAGGTTGTACATACGATCTTTGTTTCTTTCACTCCACATGCATTAAGCTTTTGGTTAGTTGTTTGCTTTTAAACTAATTGCTAAGATGTTATGTTTGGTCAGACCGGTGCCTGTCTCTGTGTTCACCAAGAGAGACTGGATACCACTTATTTGCACTTAAAATCTCGAATTGTGCAATTGGAACTTAGTAAGTACCTTTTGCTGATTGTAGGAAACCTAACATTTTTTTTTAAACCATGTTATTCCTTTTTTGTCCCTTTGGCTTCATCTGCACGGCACATTTGGATGTGGCAAATATCTGCTTTCTGATTTCTCAACCTGAGTTTTAAACAGCTCATGCTGTGGGGACTGACATTTCCAGGTCACACTCAGAAGACATAACCAAGGCTTTTGGTCATGTCTAATTCTACTTTGTACGTGTGCTTCCTTTCCTCAGAGCATAATTTTGTCTTAGACATGAATTACATTAAAGACACCTCAGAAGCACTGACTTAAAAACTGCCCTGCCAACCATCTTGGGGGGATTTGGTTATATCTCTGAATTGTTTAACCGAAATCTCCACTTGATTCCAGTGAGTTTTAAAGTCATATGACCCTTGGAAAAGTGGACCCTTCCTTTCCTTTTCTTCTTCCTCTCCTTATTTTTTTTTTAATGTGATTGATACTGAAGATCTCAGAACATTTCCGAATGTAGATTGTCTCTGACCTGGGAGCCACCCTCACATAAATGGTGGCAGGGCCAGGATTAGGACCAGGGCAGCCGAGAACTCCCCTGAAGCACCCGATTTAAAAGGATGCCCAAAATAGTCAGTAATCAAGATTAGCAATATTTAAATGCAGTATATTAAAAAATAAAAATGAATGCAAATAGTCCCCGATGAACAAAATATCACATTTTAGAATGAAGACACGTGGTGGTCTGCTTTATTCTCCTGCACTCTTGTGTGAAGGGAGCAGTGTTTTCCAGTTGGCCCTGGATGTGCAGTCAGAGGCCACGATGTTCCTAGTGGTGGGATTATAAAAGGTGACAAATGGCAGAGAGATAGGGCAGCGCCGGGCTTTCTATGTAGCCATGATGTTTTACTGTAGAGCTTGTGTTACTGTTTCTACTTGGTTCCAATTATGAGGGGGATTTTGACAAAGGTGTAAAGGCGATGCACATTTTCCCTTCTCCTCGGGCTCGGGGATGGCTTGGCCCCACTGAACCACTGCTTGTGCATTTAGTCCCCACCCCATCTTCAGCTTCTCCGGCTTCCAAAGTGTCCAGATGTGGCTCCGCATCTAACCTTCAGCTCCTTTCAGGCAAGGGTCAGGCAACTCCACGCTGTGGAAGCAGAAACGCTTAGCAAGGACTCCAAAGAATCTAGAACCTGGGATCAGAAAAATTCACAGCTAAAGCCTTATCAAAAGGAGTGATTGTAGTGAAATTCAGCGTTACTGAATTTCCATTTCTAGTTCAGCATATCCACATCCTAAACTCCTTCGGGCCACACTGGAGAGCTGCGTTCCATTGATCCCATTGCTTCTCTGGGACCGAGTGCTCCTGGTGGGGTCCTCCCCACTGACTTACAGATGAGCTGTAAGGGAGCAGCTGTGTCCCTTGAAGGCTAGCCGAGCTTATTTAAGAAAACTGTCTGCTTGATGCCAACACAATAGAAAAAAATGCAAATAAGGAGATAAGGAAATAAATAAAAACCAATCAAATAGAGGTCTGATCTACTGAGCAAAATTTTAAAAAGCTAGTTAGATTTTGTATGTTGATCAGCTGTTTGGATATATCCATCACCAATTACTCTTCTTTAACAGAATGTATAAACCGTCTGTTGTTTAAGGATGCGTGGAGCTGTTCTTTTTCAGTGTTTCTCTTTGGTACATTTGCATTGGCAATCTGCAAAATTCTCAGACTTCATCCTTTTTTGGAGCCTTCTACTTAGGTAGATTTCATAAATGATTATTATTATTATTTTTTCATTTCGGGAAAAAAGGTGTTTGCATACCCAGGGGTCTCGTTCATTCTTCCCAGTTCACTTAATGCGTATCTATCAAAATAAAGGAGCATGCAGTGAAATATTTTTCTACTACTCTGCAAAACCCCTGATAAAGAGAAATGTTCACAGTAAATCTATACCTTTGTTTCACACATCATTTGGGTGGCTATTGGTGAAGATAATTATTTAGTAGTAACATATGTTACCAGAGACCGGTTCAGTAGCTCCTTCACCAGAACATTTTCAGAGCATACCCTTTCCTCAAGGAGGACGCTGTGAGACACTAAAGAATCATAGTAATTGACCTGGGTCTATACATCAAGTCTAAATAGACACAGAGTAAATTGCATAGCATTTGGTAAAACAAGCTACTCACTGTTCTTCTTTCAACCCATAATGACTGTAATTCAATTAGGCTTATTGCCTGTTATTCAATATGATACTACTGTAAAATTGTTCTTTTGCAATCCAAACTTTAGAGTTAAAGAGCCTGCTTTTCTTCTTAAAGCACACAGGCTCTCTTGCATTGGAACAGGATTTCATTATATTTAAAAACTTTTTCCACTGTTTACTTTATCACTGAGGTCAGATAAAGGAACCAGAGTCAAAATTAGTCTCTTGCTCTGGGTTGGGGAAAGTGAATAGAGAGAAACCCCAGTGGAAATAAATGGGGGATTTATTTGTATTTCCATAGTGTCGAAATTACAGGAACATTAGCGACGTTAGAAGAAAAAGCATGGGGGAAGGGGGATTTCTATACTTTTATTATTGTTATCAGTATTATTCCTAAAAGACACTACAAATAATCTGGGATATTTTGCACAGTTACTTATGAATCATAAGTATTTTCAATCAATTTCAAAAATTTTCTTTTTTTTTTAAGATTTTATTTATTTATTTGAGAGAGAGAATGAGATAGAGTATGAGGGGGGGAGGGTCAGAGGGAGAAGCAGACCCCCCGCTGAGCAGGGAGCCCGATGTGGGACTCGATCCCGGGACTCCGGGATCATGACCTGAGCCGAAGGCAGTCGCTTAACCAACTGAGCCACCCAGGCGCCCAAATTTTCACCATATAATAGAATATTTCCCAGGCTGAGCCTACCAAAAGGAATTTATAAATAGTTTTCTTTATCTAACCATGAAAAATGCCTGGCTATAAAGTTGATTTTCAGATTTAAAAGTTTTGTTTACAAGTTCGAGGAATTTTCATGCAACCTTAAAAAATAATCCAATCTGAATAGAGATGAACTAGAGAATAGACTTGAGTTATTATCTCTGTGACAAGTTACTAAAACTCTCTCTGTCTTGTAAGTCAAAGAGTATTTTGGGGGGGAGTAAATGAGTTAGTATATGCACAGTACTTAGAAATATCCCTGGTGTGTTCCAAGCCTCAAAACAAAAACACAGCTACTTCACTCTTATCAGCATCATTATTATTATGTGAAATAACATGGAACTTATGATGATATTGGATTCTTTTAAATGAATCTAGTGAAACCATGATACAATTTAACACATGATTATGTAGCTAAGCCTCTGAGTAGGAATGGTCTGCCTGTGAGTTTCCCATAGATACAGACTACTGCTCCTTCTACCAACCAATTGAAGCTCTGTGAATGCTATTTGTACTTTCCTAACTTACAGTTATACCCTTTTGTACACACACACACGCACACACACACACACGTACCCCCAACTAATTTACATAATCTGGGGAAGGAAGGGTGATGACTTGTACCACTTCTACCCCTTAGAGTGCACAGCACCCATGAGAAGCTTACGAAATACTTTATTAAGTTTTGATTTAACTACATTGGGGCCAACTCCATTAGTCCATATAACTATAGGATCCAGATATTCAGATCTAGATCTAAATTAATACAAAATGTTTAGAATATTAAAAAATATCTGTTATAAACTATTGTTTTTCTTCCTACATTGCTTAGAAAATGTCCAAATGCCCCTTGTGTTACTATTATTCCTGTGCAGTGAAAGCTAAAACTTGTTATTTTGTTCAAATGTTCAGATGTTCATATGACTTGGATTTCTCTAATATTGTATCTGGTTGACTTAGCTCAAGGTCACTTATCCTGAAATCACATGAAGTCATACAGATGGAATTTATACTGAACAAAAAAGCTCAGTTGTAACTTTCCCTTGACATTTGCACTTTGTATACAAGCATCTTTTAGATTTACCATCATGGCGAAAATCAATCAATTTCACCTTGTCAAGTTCCTTCGCATGTCAGACGTCTTGTTAAAAGTGATAAATTCAATTAGTTTGTTGAATTTATGAATGTCAATCAATTTGACATGTTTCTTTTTCTTCACCACAGTAAATAAACTAACCAGTTTTCTTTTCTACCCTTCCCCTCAGCTCCCCACCAACCAGGCATAGCATCCACTTTGGAAAAACTTGGGTTCAGCGTATTCATTTACCAATCACTAGCTCTGTTCCCTGAAATGTCTCCTAGGTCCTGTTCACAGGCTGGTTATCAGTATTAAATGAGAAACGGAATGTCAACCACAGAGCACAGTGCCAAGCACACTGTAGGACCAAGTGATCAAGAAAAAAGGTTGCTTTGAGGTCACAACTTAGGTTGTGGATAGTTTTGGAGGTGGTGGTGACGGTGGTGAACACAAGGACAAAGATCAGACTGGTTACAGGTCTAGGAAGAATGGCAATGACAGAACATAATATAGAGAAATCCAAAGAATTTTTTTTATGATTTTATTTATTTATTTGACAGAGAGGGAGAGAGAGCATGAGCAGGGAGAGGGGCAGAGGGAGAAGCAGACTCCCTGCTGAGCACAGAGCCCAACACAGGGCTCCATCCCAGGACCCTGGGATCATGATCTAAGCCAAAGTCAGATGCTTAACTGACTGAGCCACCCAGGCCCTCACAAAGAGTATTTTATTAAAAAAATGACAGAGCACAAATGAAAGAGTCAAGAAAATATAAGAACCAGAAATTTTAATATGGGCAAATAGCCTTAAGTTCTAAGAGTCCTGGGTACATAACTTCTTTATTGGAACAACGCAAACAGGCCCACCTGTGGCTAGGCTTAGCTCATGGAATGCAGTTTTCCAAACCAGTATTTTCAATGCTTCCTACTTTCAATAGCAGAGAAGAATGAGCCCTTAATCACAGAGATGCAAGCACTTCAGCTACCTGAAGTCAAGCTATATCTTAGAAGTATCATATTTCATTTTAAAAGTTCATGTACAATTTATATGTTACACCATAATATATCTGTGTTCATCTTAAAGATGGTTTTAGACAAAATTTGGAGAAAATTGAAAGCTCCAGGGACTCCAGCCTATCTATCCCTGAAGCTTTGCAACCACCCTGGCATGCTGCTCTGAAATTCCCAGGGGCCATAATCATGGTCTTGGAGCAAAGGGTAGAATGGATTTTCAATACTGCTGCAAAGCAGATGATACAAGTGTTAAGGGGGAGAAGATGATCCTTTATTTGAGATTATCTGTAAGTTTTTCAAGGCTATCCCATCCTTTAAGGGTGGTTACAGAGCTCTAAATCTCTCCTGGACAATTTGGATCAAGTCTTAAGAGTACCCAAGGATTGGACTGACATTGGGGAAAGAGATGGTGTGCTCACTAAAGAAGCCCCCAATTGACCATTGACTGTCATGTGCTGTGAGCAACTGCGGGTCAACCCGTCCCTTTTTCTCAGGACTTTTTTTGTTTGGACTGCTTGGAATGAGGACCCAACTGTGCTCCACATTCAGAGTAGGAAACAGTGCAGTGCATGCCTTCTGGATGTATGTATGCCCATGCACTGCTTAGAGAATCAGATTATTCTTTAGTTAACTAATGAAAAAAAAGTTCCTTTTTTGACAGTTGACAGACTTATATACCCCCCAATACCAGCCAAAATGTATGCCTAATTATTTTATAAATTACATTGTGCTGTCACAGACCTCAGGGGAATCAAACACTTCTAAGTGTTCTCCCTCCCCTGCCTGAGGCTGAGGGAAACACACAGTTGCCACCAGTCTTGTCTTGCTCATCCATCCTTCCTCCCGTGGGGGGTCATGTTTCTCTTCCCATCAGTGGGTGGTCCCTCTCAGTCTTCCCTGGATCAGGGTAACGGGGCACCCAGTTTGACTCCCATGAGATACAAAGATCGTTCTCAAAATGCTTTCTTCCCAGAAAGGTGTTAAATTTCACTGTGCTTTCTGTTCTGTTCTCTTTCTGCCAAAATAACAGGGGAAATGATTTTTCAAAACACTAGATTTATTTCTCATTTTCAATATGAAACATAAGCAGTTTTGTGCATTTGGAATACAAGCTTCGACTTGAGTACTAGATGTAGGATTCATCCTTGAAAATGCTTAGTCTAAGGTAAGCCTCTGGCATTGCCCAAATGGCCACCTACAAGTCACTGTAAGTGACTCCCACACTCCCACACAAAAGTACACATATAATCACTCCTCTGTAACCACCCCCCCAATTCCTATTCTGATGTTTCAAATTCCTACAACAAAATACATGAATTTCATGTGGATCTAAAATAGAGGATCTAAAATATGAATGCTCTTGAGAGAGGCAAAGACTGCCCTAAAATTACACGGAAGACTGAACAGCCTAAGAGATCCTTCCTTGGCCATGTGTAATAATTATCATGCTTTTGGCTGCAGTTAACAGAAAACCTGGCTCAGCTAGACTACACAATGAGGAAAATGTTTCAGCTCACAGAATCGTGTCCTATGTGCATCCTACACCAATCCTGGTCGGGGAGAATGAAGTTATCATGATTACCTTAGACCAGTGGTTCTCAGACTCGAACTTCCATGACAGTAGCCTGGAGGCTTATGACAACCAAATGGTTGGGCTTCATGCCTTGGGTTGCTCAGTAAGTCTGAGATGAAGCTCAAGAATTGTCATCATAAAATGCTGATGTTGCTGGCCTTGGGAACCACAGTTTGAGAATCACTATGTAAGCCTACTGAAACTGACCTACCTGCTGGAGCTGGGGAGGTATCCTGCCTTCCCTGATATATATGGTGACCTGAGACTTGAATAAAATTGAGTTTCTGTTAGGAAGGAAGGAGAGAGGGAGTGGCTGTTTGACATTTCTCTTGTATTAAAGTATGAGAAATAGGTGAATGATCCCAGGAGATAGTGATTAAAAGACACAACTCTCCATGACAGAAAGAGTTAGACTGGACTACAAAAAAACCACAAGAACTCCAACAAGAAGTTTTGGAATATTTATGTATTCAAGCAGGCTTCCACATTGTCTTGGAGTAGAGAATTCTCTCCTCTTCATGCTGAATCTGAGACTCTGTGGAGCCCTAGGCCACTTCATTTAAACTCTCTGCCAGGGCACCTGGGTGGCTCAGTTGGTTGAGTGTCCGCCTCTTGATTTCTGCTCAGGTCGTGATCTTAGGATCTCAGGATCATGGGACTGAGCCCCGTGTTGTGCTCTGCACTCAGCATGGAGTCTGCTTGTCCCTCTCCTTCTGTTCCTTCCCCACTATCTATCTATCTAAAATAAATAAATAAAATCTTGAAAAAAATTTAAACTCTTTGCCACCTAGGGTTTATGGGAAATGTATTGTGGCTATGTATGATCTTTTTCTACGTCTGGTGTTATTCTCAGGCTTGAGGGTAATAATTCTACTAATGTCTGATCCAATCCTGGGGGCCAATGAGAACTCTATGAAACTATTTCATCCTACCTAAAACATACTGAACACAGTTCTATTTCATTCTGGGATCCTGTTGGTCTCCTGGTCCCCATCCAAAAAGGTTACAAAAATCCTTTCTGGGGCGCCTGGGTGGCTCAGTTGGTTAAGCGACTGCCTTCGGCTCAGGTCATGATCCTGGAGTCCCGGGATCAAGTCCCATATTGGACTCCTTGCTCGGCAGGGGGTCTGCTTCTCCCTCTGACCCTCCCCCCTCTCATGTGCTCTCTCTCTCTCATTCTCTCTGTCTCAAATAAATAAATAAAATCTTTAAAAAAAAAAAATCCTTTCTGCCTTCAGGTCCTCAAACCTATCATTGTGTGATAGTTAATTTTATGTGTCAAGTTGACTCGGCTAAAGGATGCCCAGATTGCTGGTAAAACATTATTTCTGGGCATTTCTGTGAGGTTTCCAGAGAAGATTAGCATTTGAGTCAACGGACTGAGGAAGGAAGATCTGTCCTCTCCAATGTGGGTGGGCATCACCCAGTCCACTGAGGGCCCAAATAGGCAGAGGAGAGTCAATTTCACTCTCTCTCTCCTTGAGATGGGGTATACATCTTCTCCTGTCCTGGGACACCAGAGTTCCTGGTTCTTGAGCCTTCAGACTTGGATTGAATTATATCACTGGCATATTTCAGCCTCTATAGTCATGTGAATCAATTCCCATAATAAATCTACTCTTATCTATTTATCTATCCATCCACCCTATTGGTTCTGTTTCTCTGGATGACCCTAACTAATACACGTGGAATTCTAGTATTTATTCCTTTGCCCATCACGGGCTTGGCTGAGCAGAGAGGTATCAGCACAAAAGCCCATATAAAAGCTGGGTATTTTTCTCAGTCTTTTTCCATCTGGGTAGTCCCCCCTTCTTCCCTACTTGAGAATGCTTTCACCAGTCTGAAAGAAGAAAAACTACTCTTCCAATTACTTCCATTTTATGGCCAGACTTGAAACTTGAAATACAATAATTTTAATTTTTTTATTCTCCAGTATTCTGTGTAGGAAACTTTCCTATAGGTAATAGGATTCAGAAGAAAAAAGGAGAGATATAAAATAGATTCATTAAAACTAAAGAAAAGATGCCACAATAATAAAATTGAAAATCATAACCTGTCTCCTGTCCCTGCTCAGCTATTCTTTCAATATGCCATACTTTGTCTTTTAGATTTGGGAGAGCATTGAGCATGGAGTTGTGTGTTCACTAGTGGGAAGATAATGATAAAGTTAAACTTGACCTAGTCAAGATCCTTATAAAATTATCAGTGTTTTCAACCATAGCAATGTTTTTTTTACAACATATTCTGATCCTTCAGCTTTTAGACAGATTCCTAGAACCCAAAGATAGAGCATTTTTTCTCTCCTTGACTGGAGGTGATTCATGGTGAAGGGGATGATTTTGGTAGCTCTCAGAAGGAGTTGTATTATAGGTTCTGACAGAGGACACTAGCCATGGATGGGATTTTAGAAGGAATTTTGATGAATTTTGATGAATTTTGATGAAGTAAAGCCAGGGACTTTGGTAGCAGCTTAGCATATGTTTGTCTTAAATGGCCCTTTACTTAATTGATTAACTGTGATAATGATCTAAATATACCAGGAGGATACACAATCATCATTCACAGTATTCTATGAAAGGTTTTATAGTTCTAAGTAATAGTATCAGTAATTGATTAAAACATTTTGACAGTGAGCCAATTGGAATGGTTATATAAAGTTAAATGAGATTATATATATAAAATACACTGCAAATATTTAAATATAAACTATTAACAACATCATAGCCCATGGAATCTATTCTCACTTCTCCGGTTAAGAGCAGGAATTGAGACATTCTGGTTCAAATGAAATTCAGGGTAGTAAATACAAATGGCCAACAGACATGTAAAAAGATGCTCAACATCACTAATTATCTGGGAAATGCAAATCAAAACCACAATAAGATATCACCTCACACCAGTCAGAATGGTTGGTATCAAACCAGGAAATACTAAGTGTTGGTGAGGATGCAGAGAAAAGGGGATTCTCATGCACTGTTGGTGGGAATGCAAACTGGTACAGCCACTATGGAAAACAGTATGGGGCTTCCTCGGAAAATTAGAATATGGAACTACCATACCATCCAGCAATTCCACTTCTGGGTATTTATCCAAAGAAAATAAAAACACTAATTTAAAAAGATGTATGCACCCCTATGTTTATTGCAGCATTATTATTATGATAGCCAAGATATAGAAGCAACCCAAGTGTCCATTCATAGATGAATGGATAAAGATGTACACACACACACACACACACCAGAGTATTACTCAGCCATAAAAAATAATGAGATCTTGTAATTTGCAACAACATGGATGAACCAAGAGGAAATTATACTAATTGAGATAGGTCAGACAAGGAAGGACAAATACCATATATTTTCACTTATATGTGAAATCTAAAAAACAAAACAAATGAACAAGGTAAAGCAGAAACAGATTCAATAATACAGATAGCAAACTGGTGATTGCTAGAAGGGAGAGGGTGGAGATGTAGGTGAAAAAGGGAAGAGGTAAAAACTTCTAATTATAAAATAAGTCACAGGGATGAAAAGTACAGCATAAGATATATAGTCAATAACACTGTAATAACTTGGTATGGTGACAGATGGTAACTACACTTAATGTGGTGAGTATTACATCATATAGAGAACCGTCAAACCACCATGTTGTACACCTGAAACTAATATAACATTGAATGTCAACTATACTTCATTTAAAAAGAAAATTTAGGTAAGTGGCAGTGCCTCAAACTGTATTCTGGACTACCTTTGTTTAAATAATCAGCGTACTATGAAATATACAACCTCAAAGCTTTATTTATTTATTTTAGAGAGACAGTATGCATGCAAGCAGGGGAAGGGGAGGGGGGGAGGCAGAGGGAAAAAATCTCATGCAGACTCCCCGCAGGGCATGGAGTTGGACCCGGGGTTCAATCTCACCACCCTGAGATCATGACCTGAGCTGCTTAACTGATTGAGCCACCAGGTGCCCCTGAAATATACAACTTTCAAACTATTTTATACATTGGTTGTAAAGATATTTTCTGTAGACCATTTCTTAAGGCAGATCACTTTATCAGATATGCATACTCATGGAATACTATGTCATACTTCATTTCACTTTGCTCTTGAACTTCACTTTCAGATATATCCTTTTGAATTGCCATAGATAAATATTCTTTTATATATAAATGCTGCTACTGCTTCCTAACTAAGTAAAAATATAAGAAATTATGTAGGTTGTTTTTTAAAGTCACATAAACTTGGACTTTAATAATTACTGTAGTCCATAGACTTAGAAGAATTTAGAAGAATTTCTCGTCTCAGATCATTTAGAGAACTGTTTTGTGCAGCAGACACGTCAAGACTTGAGCAAAGCATCACAGGTCCAAAGGTTTCCACATCTCTTTCAATGTCAACCCTTTATCAAGAGCTCTCTACTTTCACTACAACTCGAGGTGTAGGGCAGCAGAGTGGAGACTGAAGGCAATTAATGAACCATTCTCATTTCCACACAAATCATTTTCTGTCAACTGCTTTTTCAAAAACCAAAGAAATCCCTGACTCAACTATATGGACAACTGTAATAGTTCTTAATCCTATGTTTAACATAAAACATGCAAGATGACCCTAAATAACTCATCAGGAGCTATTGAATGACAAGTGTCTTTGAAAACAGAAATCCCCAACTACCTTCACAAACCCACCAAAAATTTCCAGCTTTTCCATTAACCAAAAGACATGTGGGAAAATGTTTCAAAACACAAAGAAGAAGAGGAAGAAGAAGAAGAAGAAAGAAGAAGAAGAAGAAGAAGAAGAAGAAGAAGAAGAAGAAGAAGAAGAAGAAGAAGAAGAAGAAGAAGAA